>NC_056725.1:1580146494-1580148994 GCF_019279795.1 Protopterus annectens
AACCGTTGAACTGGACTATAATCCGGAGAAGAGCTATTCAAAGTGGAACAGTTTATGTGATAAGAAAGCTAACCCTCTATTGACTTTTGAACTGACTATGGATGCGACATCTAATGAAACAGGTACTGTCAATTTGCTGTCGGAGTTTAACTCTGTATTTAAAGAACTTGAAAATAATTTGTACAGACAGTTTCGTTTATTATGGCAAAGACGCCATTTAGAGGCATGTCTGCATTTCAAAATTGTTCCAAGAGGAATGAGAGTACTATGTATGCCATCCTACGGAGACTCTCATCCGGAACTTTTGAAAAACTGGCAGAAACTCAACTTAGAGCTTAGCTTTAATTACATAAAGCTACTTATAGACTACTTTCTCCCAATAGAGAATGCTTTAATGGAGAAGAATGACAGTCTATACAAAGAAATAGTGAAAAAGTTTAAAGGGGAAATTTTCAGCAACAGACTTGACAATTTGTTAAGTCAAATAAGTGCATACGAGGAGAGACTCCAAGTAATTAAGTTACGCAAACTTCAGAGACACCATAACGATTTCATGAATGGCCAGGTCTTTGTATGGGCGAGACAAGATCGTGGTAATCTACAGCAACGAACTGCAAGGGTAACATCGGATACACAAAGAGATGTTTCTGTGGTTGACAGAGACATTGCCCCTTTAACTATACCTACTCCACAGGATGACATCATGCCGACATTAACCGGAAGTCTTAGACAAGTCTCGCAGGGACTCCATGATACTCCACCACCTAATCAAATGGCTTTGCAGCAGCAGGTGGATCTGGGAGCGAGACCGAAGCTTCAACAGACCAACATTGAGTCTTTTTTGCCACTACCGGTGCGTGCAAGACGGAGCTCAAGAGGAAGATCGGAGAGTCGCACAAGAAGGAAAAGGAAGTTCTCAGGAGAACCGCAGCACAAGAGGGGACGTCAGAAGGACTAAATAATTTGGTTTACAATCTATCGGACTTAATTTTGAATAATGTGGATATTTCTTTGTTGAACAAAGGCCTAAGCTATATACCGGCACAAATAAGTAAGATTTCTGATTTGCTGACTGATTTAAGAGCATTTGCTCGTAAAATTGCGCTAAAATTATCTTTTAAAAATGTTAAAAATGCCCCAAGTCATGATATAGTCTCTAATGCTCAATATATGTTTGAAGGTTTTAAAAGGAAAAGCCTATATACGCCAGTGTCTCATCCGTGTATAGATGCATTTATTAAATTGTGTGAAAATGATTTATATAAACATTATAGTCTGTATAATAAGGGTATTCTACATTTGTTTCATAATTTATTGCAGGAAGAATGGAACTCACTGAATCGTTTAATTGAGAATAATAATGTGGTGGTTAGACCAGTAGATAAAGGCGGGGGTTTAGTGTTACTGAACAGAAAAGACTATTGTACGTATATGGAATTTCTTCTTAAGGATAATACTACCTATAAATTAATAGATGAAGAAACTGTTCAAGGCCTGATTTTTCAGGTACATCAAGAATTGAATGAACTCTTACTATGTAGACAAATTAGTTATGATTTTTATCTTTTCTTATTGATTGAACATCCTACTATACCTTATTTAAAAGGTCTTCCAAAAATGCATAAGGGACAGATACCACCTCCTATGCGTCCCATTGTAGTTGGACACAACTGGGTAACTGAAAATCTTTCTATATTTTTGGAGAAAAAATTAAAACCACTAGTATCTTCAGTACCTACAATTCTAAGAGACTCCTATCAATTGATTGATTATATTAAGAAATTAGATTTCCAGGTTACAGAAACACATCTTCTAGTGACATTAGACGTAAAGAGTCTATTTACTGTAATTCCTAATTTGTATGGCATGGAAGCCATTAGGTCCCTATTAAACAAGGAAGGTAGATTCACCAATAATGAACAAATTCTAATTAATACACTACTGGAAATTGTTCTGACTAAGAATGTTATGATGTTTAATGAACACTTCTATATACAACAGTGGGGGGTGGCCATGGGCACCCCCTGCGCCAACACATATGCATATCTTGTTGTATATAGTTGGGAGACTACAAATCTGTTTACACACCCTAGTTATAAGAAGATACTTTTTTATCACAGATTTGTAGATGATATACTTTTATTATGGGATGGAACCATACAAGAATTGAAAAGTTTTATAGTAGACCTAGAGATGACTACAGACTTTTTAAAGTTCTCAATTGGATACTCTCTCTTAGAAATTGATTTTTTGGATTTAAAAATTAAGAAGGATGGACAAGGGGGATTAGAGACATCTTTATTCAGGAAAGCATGCTGGAAAAATAACTTGTTGCAATATGACAGCATGCACCCAAGATTCATTTTTAAAAATATAGTAAAGAGTCAATATGTAAGGGTAGATAGAATATGTCAAGATTTTAATGTCAGGAATCATGAATTTGACATATTAGAAAAAATGTTTCAGGATAGGAAATATAACCCAGACATGGTCAGAAATA
>NC_056725.1:1580158994-1580311777 GCF_019279795.1 Protopterus annectens
AGCATAAAACCTGAATTTAACACAGCTTAGAGCAATTAATATCTTATTACGCACACCTAAGTACTGTTAAGATCAGATATCCCAACAGGGATTAGCAGTGGACAATGACTGCCAGCAAACAATAGCATAAGGTCAGCAACGTAACTAGGGCTAGGAAAAAGGAGCAACTGCCCCAGGTGCAATATGTTAGTGGCCATGATTTGACTGGCCATCCTTCATCATGATCGCCCTTAGTGCATTTTGCATTTGCTGTAGCGCTTCAGTGTGTGGCCCAACTGTGTGTGTGTGTGTGTGTGTGTGTGTGTGTGTGTATATATATATATATATATATATATATATATATATATATATATATATATATATGTGTATAAATCTGAGCACTGTAGTGCTCGGTGCAGGATATAAACTGTAGCAACTACCTGCTATATTTCTAGAAAGCAGTTTGTTACAGTTTAAAAAAGTTAATATATATATATATATATATATATATATATATATATATATATATATATATATAAGTAAAACCTGACCGCCCTAGTACTACATGCAGGGTAAAACTGTAGCAACTGTTTGCTAATTTGTAGCAAGCAGTTTGCAACAATTTTACAAAAATATTACTTATTTATTTATATTTCTGACTATAATGTAAGGAAGGAGGGCTGGTGGCAGAGCACAAAAACGGGCTAGAATGCAACAGAAAAGCTCTATATACTACAGCGAATTAAGATTGGGGCAACAATCATACCCCTTTATTACATGCTCCTAACATGACTACCAAAGTTCAATTTCTTGGCATGCATGTCTCAAACACAGTTTCTATTGGTTATGATTGAACAACAGAGACTAATCCTCTATATAGTATTTATCATGTGCCACAATATCTGTTACACCATATAGGTAAGTTTGAGGTTGAGGCAAATCAGTGAACAAGGAAGGAGAGGCTGCATACAAGATATTCAAAGCGTTATACAATTTAACTCAGTCGCAACAGTTTAGCTACATGGTCAAAAAAATAACTTTTTATGAGCCTGAAATACAGCATGTAATGGAGTGAGGTTGTCAATGACATTCAAACTGTGTCGATAAATAAAATGAACTATGTACATATTGAAGAAGGACCTCCAACTTCCCCAAAACAATTTTTTTGTAAAAATACTAAAAAAAGTAATTTTAAGAACACAGGCCAGTGGCACACTTATGTAGATGCTAGGAAAGGCATGCTTGTGATGCCTACACTATACCAACCATGTCAGTGTCACGCAAACTTAAGAGGTTGTAGAAAAACAACATAACAGGTGCACACGGCACTGCTTAATAGCATCCATAACTCATTTTTTTCCAAGGAGCACACACTTAGTGACTACAGATTTCTATTAATTGCGAGTCGCTGTATTATAGATGACCTCCCACCCCTCGGTCAGACTCTGACCGATTACACTTTCACTGCCCCCATTTAAATACTGCAATGTTGTATAGGTGCCACTATCAAAAATAAAGGGAGTCACTGAAAGAGTAAATTGATACTCATCACAAACAGCACAAAACTGCTGTGCCCTACTCAGTACATGTAAAAAAAATAAATAAATAAACAAGACCATGGAAAGCGCTTCGCCTCTCTCCGATGTAATTTTATGGGTATTACAGAGCACAATGAATAATTTCATTTTCATAGATATTATGCCAGCACAGCAGTTAACATCAGACCATTTGGGGAATAAATTATGAAAAAAATACAAAACTGCGAGGATATAACTAGTGCAGAGAACATTAGTGCCCCTGAATTATTTGGAACTCAGGTTTTGCACCATGGCATACTATGACCAAAACTGTTGCGATTCTTTTCAACCATAACATTCCAAATGTTATGGAGAAAGCCGTGAACACATCCCATTGTTATACCCTATAGTGACGTTGTCAAGGATGAAGTCATTAAGATTTTTTACTGTAAAATGTCCAAAAATAATATAAAAGGTTGGGTGGAAAAGATTAGCTGCAGCTATGAAATGCATATCTGATCTCTTCAGAGTCAACAACATATGATAAAAAGATTTTTTTTCTGGTTTTGGTTATGGGCGTTATTAAACAATGTTTAAAAGCAAATGTTAGATGTGATCACCCACCAGTGAAAAGCTATTTGCCTACATTCAGAATGCAAGTAAGAAGATAATAAAATCAATAATAATGATCAAATAATAATCAAATGTCAATAAATAAAAAAATTCCAACCTGACAGCTAGCCTTCTAAATTCAACAGTAATGAATTTTCCACTTCAAAAGGATAGACGTGTAGAAGTTATTTTTTTGGATGTTAGACGTGAAAAGTAAAAAAAAGTCATGGACATTCAGAAGCCATGTAGCTGAAACACGAATTTCTTAAGTGGTCACTGGCATATATATCTCTATGGGCCTCCATTACAGGAGGTTTAAGGTGTCTTGGCTGAATTTCTCTTGCAGTTTTTAGTTACTGGTATCTGCCTAATTTAAGAATTCAGTAAATGCAATTTATGTAATATCAATGAAATATATATTATTGGTTGGTAGTGTTAGCTGCCGATATAAGCGGTCTTTTTTTTTTTTTTTTAAACACAAAGACATTTCTGAAGGAAATAAATGTACATATATCAAAATGATGGGACATGACATCTCTGAAGGAAATAAATGCACATTTATATATATAAAAGTGATGGGACATGTAACATGTTATATCTCCCTTCCAATTTAAAGCTGCAGCAAACAGACTGACATTATATAAAAATGATCAAACTGATGTGTCCCTCCAATTTACATGGACTCAAAACTATGACACACAAGATCATGCTTATACTCACAGTGCATTCATAACATCCATCCTCAACCCTTTTTCCCCACTTTGCACATGGAGTCAAGGTGTCACTTCTGTGACAATCACCTTGAGCCAAGGTTTACACCAACAGATGGCTAGCCCTGCTACGGTAGTTCATTTGCACCACTCACTCACGCACATACTCTCACCTATGGCCAATTTAGAGCGTCCAAACCACCTACTGCATGTCTTTGGAATGTGGGAGGAGACGGCAAGGAGTACATGCAGACTCTGCACAGAAGATACTCCAGCTGAGAATAGAACCACAGAACCTCTTGCTGTGAAGCGTCAACACTAACTGCTGTACCACCGCGGCCACTGCACTCAACACATGATCATACAGAACTGGATTCTATATTTTTGTTGCACTTAACTATTCACTGTGGGCAAAATCACAAATTTAGGTTTACTAAAATAATGAAGGCTCATTTTTATTAGCTGAAAATCCCATGTGTTATGCTGGTGATTGTTACTCTGGTTTCCAGTCAATACTTATTTTGCCTGTAATTCTTGTAGTTCATGCAATCAGATCAAAAGCAGACTTCTGTGCGTCCAGATTAAAAGCAAATTTTAAAACAGAATATATAAGTTAAGAAAACTGGCAAGAGACATTTACGTTTTGTTGAAAGAGTAACCTCATTCAATATGTTAGATTATACTAATCCCTTTGATTTTATACCAGCTTTAGAATTTTACAAGATTTTAACGCCTTTATTGAATTAACACGCAAGACATAGGCAAACATACATTTATATAAAAGAAAACAAACC
The DNA here is from genome assembly GCF_019279795.1 of Protopterus annectens. Taxonomy (NCBI): domain Eukaryota; kingdom Metazoa; phylum Chordata; order Ceratodontiformes; family Protopteridae; genus Protopterus; species Protopterus annectens. Next base: position 1,580,162,607 of record NC_056725.1, read on the forward strand.
ACATTAACATGTTCCCAGTTACAAACATTATATATCACATATATTCTTTTGTACAACTATCATCAAAACAACATTACAGAAAAGTACAGTTTTGTACCTACCATAAATGTAGATGTTCGAGGATCCACATTGCTGCAGTCCTAACCATTGGGGTAGTCCGCTGTCCAGTCGGCCCGAATACCAAAGTATATGGCTGACGTCGGTCAAGGCGCATTAGACTGATGTCAGGACGTCAGGGTACTAATGCGCATGACCGATGTCATATCCTCAGTCTTTTCTTGCCCCAGATGTCAGAAGACCCTAAAAAAGACAAGGCCCAAACCAAAACACCAAAAAGCCCTGCACCAAACATATATACAATATATACAATAATATATATTAACTCACACCACCACCCCTAAACAAAGAGGGGAAGGAGGGATTTGGACTGCAGCAATGTGGATCCTCGAACATCTACATTTATGGTAGGTACAAAACTGTACTATGTTCTTCATTCCACATTGCTGCAGTCCTAACCATTGGGTAGAATCCCAAAGCAGAGGTAAGGGAGGCTGGCAAATCATAAGGAAGCAGGAGCTGTCAACATGCCTTGCAAAATAGCTGTGGCAAAACCAGCCCTAGATTTAGAGTAGAGAGGAAGGTGGTAATGCTTAGAGAAAGTATGCACTGAACTCCAAGTAGCTGCCTCCAAAATATCCTTAGTTGCCACCCCTTAGAAATGCTGTTGAAGTGGCAGTAGCCCTAGTGGAATGAGGTCTAATCCCAGCTGGAATTTCCTTGCCATGATGGGAATAACAAAATGAAATGCAAAACCCAATCCACTTAGAAATAGTTTGCTTAGACACAGGCTTGCCCTGAGAACTCAAAGCAAAAGAAACAAACAACTGCTGAGACTGCCTGAAATCCTTAGTCCTGCTTAAATAATAACGTAACTGCCTATGTACATCTAAAGTGTGTAAAATCTTTTCCCCTTATTTTGGGGATCTGCATAGAAAGTAGGCAAATGAATAGTTTGGTTTAAAGCCACACTAGAAACCACCTTAGGCATAAAGGAAGGATTAGTACGTAATGATACCCTATCCTTATGGAAAATCAAAAAGGGCTCTACTGCCATAAGGGCCTGCAACTCAGAAACCCTTCTTGCAGAAGTAATAGCCAACAAAAAGCAGTCTTCCATGACAAGTATTTCAATTCAGCAGTAGCCGAGGCTCAAAAGGTTGTAGAGTAAGTTTCTCCAACACAAAATTGAGATCCCAAGCAGGAGTAGGAGCTCACGTGGGGTCTTATATTCTTTGCCCTCTAAGAAATTGCTTGAACAAAGGATGCGAAAACAATGGTGGGTCACAATCATAGTGAGCTGAAATTGCTGCAGCATGAATCTTGATGGAAGAGAAAGACAAACCTTTGTCCAGTAACTCAGTAAGATATTGAAGAGCCACACTCAAATTTGGCTCAGTAATCTCCAAATTGTTTGCTGCACTCCAAAACAAAAATCTCTTCCATTTTTCTTCGTACACTTTCCTTGTACTAGGTCTTCTGGCTTCCATAATCACATTTAAAACTTGCTGAGGAAGCTGAGACCTGCTGTCTTTCAAAACAGAATATGCCAGGCTGATGCCAGGCTGTTAGATGTAGAGAATGAAGCTTGACATTGAGCAGATGACCGTCCCTCTGAGACAACAGGTGTGGAATCAAGGGTAAAGGCCATGGAGGCTTCCTTACCAGACTCCTCAGTAATGGGTACCAGTACTGCCGAGGCCAATCTGGAGCTATTAAAATCATCCTTGGCTTGTCTTGTCTGACCTTTAGAAGCACCTTTGGAAGAAGAGGCAGAGGTGGAAAGGCATACACATGAAGATTTTTCCAACTGAAAGAAAGAGCATCCACTTTCCAAGCTGTGTGATGAAATCCTTTTGTGCAAAACTTTGGCAGCTGGTGGTTTAGTGGAGAAGCGAACAGATCTATGTCTGGAGTTCCCCATGACACTGTCAATGTTTGAAATACATGAAGATCCAGTTTCCACCGTGGGGATCCATGATTTGTCTGCTTAATACATCTGCTAAGGAGTTCTGTGCTCCGGCAGAAACCTTGCCTGAAGAGTTAGTTGCAGACTGAGCGCAGTCTCCCATAAAATCATTGCTTGTCTGCACAATGGGTAAGAATGTGTTCCCCTTGTTTGTTGATGTACCACATGACAGTTGTGTTGTCTGTTAGAATCAACACCTGCCCTGGAAGAAGTAACTCCTTGAAAGCAATTAATGCAAACTGAACTGCTAACATCTCTTTCATGTTGATATGTAGATGCTGTAGTCTGGCAGGCCACTTGTCTTGTATCCACTTTCCATTTAGATGAGCTCCCAAGCAACATCTGAGGCATCTGTCGTTAGAATCTGACTTGCCTCTGGCCGGGTCACAGAGAGTCCCTTGTTTAGGTGACATTCCTGAGCCCACCACAAAAATTCCTTTTGAATGCAAGGTATTATTTGAATGACAGTGTCCAAATCCTGGCAGTGCTGTGTCCACAGATTTTTGAGATACCATTGTAGCTTCCTCATATGCAGTTTGGCATTGGGAAGCACCAGAATACAAGATGCCATGAACCCTAAGGCTTGAAGGACTGTCCTTGCAGTCAGCCCGGACTGAAGAGATAGATGATGGAAGTAACTGGAAAGATTCTTTTGTTTGTCCGGGGTTAAAAGGCCATCTGGGCTGCTGTATTCAGTCTCACACCCAGAAAGCACATGTCTTGAGAGGGTACTAGACTGGACTTTATTTCGTTCACAGAATACCCTAGGCATCTTAGCACTGCTATGACATATTCCAGATGCTGTAGAAGATCTTCTTTTTCTTGAGCCAGAATCAGGCAGTCGTCCAAGTAAGGATAGATTTGGATTCCTTTTAGCCTGAAGTAAGCTATCACTGGAGCCAGAACCTTTGTGAATACTCTGGGCGCAGTAGATAAGCCAAAGGGCAATGCAGAGAACTGATAATGAGAATTTCCAGCTCGAAAACGCAGATACTTCCTGCATCTTAGTCTTATTGGCACATGAAGGTAAGCTTCCTTGAGATCTAAAGTTACCATCCAGTGATCTTTGCCCAGCAGAGGTAAAAGCTGTTGTAACGCCAACATTTTGAACTTGGGAATGTCCAGATAAGTGTTGAGGATAGATAAATCCAAAATTGGTCTCCACGTGTTCCCCTTCTTTGGTACTAGGAACAGGCGAGAATAAAATCCTAGGCCCCTTTCTGGTACAGGAACTGGCTGAATGGCCCCTATTTGGAGTAACAAAGAAATTTGCTTGTGAGCCTCTTTCCTTTGTGGAGGAGGAACGCCTGGCATGCCTTTGAAAGGGGCAAGGTATGGAAATAAAACCTGTAACCGTGGTGAATGATATCCAAAACCCATCTGTCTTGAGTAATTAAATCCCAATTTTCTTTGAAAAGAGACAGTCTTCCTCCCAAAGGAGCTGCCAGTCGAGAATGCTCTGGCAGCTGAAAAGGCAGGTCATTGGGTCTGTTTACGAAAGGACTGACCCCTGCCCTCACCAGACGTCTGAGCAGGAGAACTCCCTGTTCTAGGCCTAAAAGAACCTTGAGCTCTGCCCCTACCACGTCTAGACCTACCCCTAGACTGGGAATCATACGCAGGATATGTCCATCCCTTAGTAGGCCAATTTCTGCTAAACTTTGGAGGCTGCACCTGCAAAAAATCTTTGACAGTCTGCATAGATTTAGCCTTGTCCTCCATTTTCTTTAAAACTGCTTCCACAGGCGAACCAAACAACACATCAGACTGTAAAGGAGCATCCAAAATCCTTGTTTTAACATGCTCAGCTAAATTCTGATCCCTCAACCAAGCGTGCCTGCGAAGAACAGAACCAGTGGCAGCCACCCTCGAGGAGGCCTGTACAGCATCAAAACCACATTGCAAAGAATGCTTACCCACTTGTTCAGACACATGAACTAAATCTAGCAACTCTTTACACTCAATACCTTCCGCCAGAGCATCCACCTTAGATTTCAATTGTGAAAGGAGATAATTCTGATATTTTAGCATGTGAAACTGACAATTCAACGGCCTCATGGCTAAAGTGGAAGAAGTATACACTTTCTTACCCCATCTATCCAAAGCCCTTGCCTCTTTATCAGAAGGAACAGGATTTTTAACAACAGAGGCCTTAACACCTTTAGGCCCCTGAGAAACAATTTCTGGGTCTGCCCTAGGACTCTTAAAAAGATACTTATGAGCTTCAGGCACCCTATAGTACCTATCAGGTTTAACAGGGGCAGGAGGCAAAGAATCAGGATTCAGGGAAGCCTCTGCAAAAACATCTTCCACCACATTCAACACAGGAGGTATAGCTAAGGGCCTATGCTGGGGTAAAAACAAGAATTCCCTAAGCCTCTTATCAGGAGGGGGCATAGAACCTCTAATCATAGTAATCAAATCCTCTGCCATTTTAAGCATATGTTTCTTAGGCACAGAACCTGAAGTGCTAGGAGAAGCCCCCACTGAAGCTAAACTTGGCCTTCCTCTCAAGGAAGTCTTGGAAACAGAAGGAGAGGCTCTAACTGCCTTAGGAAGAGAGGGAAGAACAGCTACCTGAGAAATCCCATCAGCCTGGCCTACCTCCTGAGAGGGCACATCCTGTAACAGTAAAGTCTCTGCCTGAGACTCCACAGAAACTCCTGGCAAAACCTCTGGCTCCACTGAGCCTTCTAAAGAACCGACGTCCGGGACTGCCGGTTCTTCAACCCTAGGCTTTGCTGCTTTGTCCTTGCGCTTTTGATCGAAGCGGCCGGAGCATCCGACGGCATTTTATAATTACAACGCTTCCCAAACACTAACCTGGCACAGTCTAACCTTCTCTTAATAGTGCGTTTGTTAAATCTAGCACAAGAGCGGCATCCAACAACGCCGTGCTCAGGCCCTAAACAAGGTATACACAAAGTATGGTAATCCCTATGAGGTATCTGTTTCCCACAAGAAATACAGTTATTCACTTTTTCTGACATCCGGTTAAATACTGAGGCAAGAAAAACCAAAATGTTCCCCAACGGGGTACTTAGCCAACTTTGATTCGGTCTGAAACTCCGACTTCAGAAAATTTCAGAACGCCAACCTGCACTCGCAAAACTGCTTCTGCATCGGACCATGCGGCAAAAAAGACTGAGGATATGACGTCGGTCATGCGCATTAGTACCCTGACGTCCTGACATCAGTCTAATGCGCCTTGACCGACGTCAGCCATATACTTTGGTATTCGGGCCGACTGGACAGCGGACTACCCCAATGGTTAGGACTGCAGCAATGTGGAATGAAGAACATCTGCTTAATTCGTGCTTTCCATTAAAACTCACTCTTCCTCCAAAACATTATTCTGGATGTATTGTTCCCAAAATTTCCACTTTTTCTTTGAGAATTTTACAGGATTTAGGTAGAAAATGGAAAACAATGGCTTTGAGTACAAGTTTACAAAAAAACAGGGCACTGTCAGCATAGACAGCCCAAATGTATTTTTGTAATAGGTTGCCAAATAGGACAATAGAGGAAAAAAAGTCTCTTACGAAATCAGCATTGTAAAACACGATTTGTGCAAAATCGCTTCCCTTTACCTTGCTGAGTTCAAACTAAACACAGTTCTATCATCTGAGTTCAATTCAATAACAGTGACCCTCCCACTTTTTATAGGAAACTACTAGCACAGTAGCCTCTCAGGATGCACAAGCAACAACGTACTTGTTTTCACTAACTTCCTTTCTCTGTTTTGGTGCAGCTATGGTGTTTAGATAAACACACACATAGATACATATATATACATATATATATATATATATATATACATATATATATATATATATATATATATATATATATATATATATATATATACACATATACACATACATATACACACACACACACACACACACACACACACACACACACACACACACATACATATATAGACACACACACACACATATATATATATATATATATATATATATATATATATATAAAAACACACACACAAACACACGCACATACATATATAAATACACATACCTACATCACTAAGTTCAGTATGCTTGGGAGGGTGGTGTGTCCTCTACACAGGTATTGAAGGGGGATGCCCCCAGCAAAAAAATGCTAACATTTATGGGTTTTTTTACGTTGGATTCTTGACCAGCTATGCTCAGGAAATTAGTTCCTCTCCAAGTTTTAACTTGGCTTACAGCAGTGGAAGCAAATAAACCCCCCAGAATATGGTTAGACCAGCATAACTGAAACTTATCCTATAGTACCAGCAAAAATCAAATTATGCTTGTATTAAATTATTATGCCCAAAGATATATGCAGACACATTCCTTAACTGAATGGTTCATCTATGCAACCTTTTTACCCCTTGCCTGGATGTTTAGGATATTTTGCTGGCCCTTTAATATTTGTTGACATCAGCTAGAACTTATTTATTTTATTTTACATTTGTTGACCGGGATAGTCCGAATGGATGCATGTCCATTTTCAGCCGAGGCCCGGGGAGAAAAGCTCCAAGGGTAAGCAGATACAGCATTACATGATACAAACAGACTACTTACAGAGATTACATAAGTAAGCAAGTTAAACAAGTTCCACAGGTTAGAGTTAATCCCGAATGTAAATCAGGATTAAACTAAATTACACAATAAACTGGTTAACAGATTTTTACACAATCTAGAGAGAGTTAGCCAGGCTTGATACAGTGACATAGTCAAGTGACAAATGTTGTTTGAGTCTAGTTTTAAATTGACAAACTAAAGGTAATATCAGCTGGAAGAGAGTTCCAGGATCTACTTACATAGTTTGCAAAGCGAGAGTCACCGGCTGTGTTATTAATTTTGTTAGTCTGAATTAGTAGTTTGTTAGAGGATCGAAGCGGTCTAGGATTGTTATAGGGGTGATAATATTTTTAAGTGCAGGAGTATTCTCCAGATTATACAGGATTTTATAGGCCATAATCAGTTGGTTATACTGGCTTAGGCTGGGTAGTTCAAGCCACCCAAGCTGATTTAGATTGATGCAATGATGTGTCCTAAATGGCAGCCCAGTGGCAAACCTGGCAATGTGGGTGTAGCAAATTGTGAGTTTGTTAAGGACAGTCTTTTTTTAATTCAAGAGTAGAGGGGATGCATACAGAAGGGTTGAAAGAAGGTGAGAGCGAGCTATGGCAATTTTAGCTGGAGGGGTTAGGAAGGCTTTTATTCTGTAAAGTGACCCTAGTTTTTTATTAATGGTTTTGATAGTTTGGTTAACATGTAGGTCGAATTTTAGATTATTATCTATGATGACACCTAATAGTTTTGTAGAGGGGTCAGGTGAGATCATTGTGTCATCATTTGAATTTATGGTAAAGGTGAAAGCAGTAGACCTACGTGTTGGTGAAAATAACAGCATTTTAGTTTTTTGGGGATTTAGGATCAGACGACGTTCAGAAGGCAAGTTTTCTATTGTATTAAAGGTGGTCCGGGTAGCTGACCATAATTCTATTGGAGATGTGGCCGAGCAAATCAGAGTAGAATCATCAGCATATTGGATAAAGCTGACTTTTACGATGGCAGTATAAAGGTCGTTAATGAAGATGAAGAACAGCAAGGGCCCTAGTATAGAGCCTTGTGGTACTCCAAGGGTGTTAGGTAGAAGGTTAAAGAGTTTGTTCTGCCAGATGTTTGCAGGGTGTGGATTAAAAGTTGGTGATCAACCATATCGAATGCCTTGGAAAGATCCAAGAAGAGGGCTGAGGATATATAATTATTGCTGCGATTATGGTTTATGGTGCTGGTAAAGGCTAGGAGGGCTGAAGTAGTGCTGTGATGAGGACAGAAACCATGCTGAGTGTCTGCCATAAGGTGATTCTGGATTAGGTGGTGCATGAGTTGTCTATGAATACATTTTTCCATAATCTTTGCAAGTGGAGAGAGTACAGTTATTGGCCTATAATTGGAGAATTCAGTAGAGCTGCCTCCTTTGTGAAGTGGGATTACATAGGATATTTTCCAGATGGTGGGAATTTTAGCTTCTACTATGGTTCGACTGATTAGTATTGAGACAGGGTAAGCAATAGCATCATCTGATTTTTGTAGGTACTCGGCAGGGAGTTGATCGGCAGAAAGTGTAGTGGGTTTTAATTTTTTGATCAAGGTACGGATAAGTGAAGTGGCGACTGGTTGGAAGTTGAATGTGGGTAGGTTTCTAGGGGTGCTACCTTCAGGACCAGGGGAGCTAGGAGGTAGTTGGCTAGCTAGGGCTTGAATTGTCTCAGTAAAGAATCGGTTAAAACGGTTAGAAACATCTTTAGGGGTTTTATCAATAGTAGCAGCAGGGATTGGGGTTGAAGCTTGTCCAGGATGTAATAGATTATTTAAACCTGCCCAAAACTTCTGAGGGTTATTTTGATTTACTGTCTATAAACTACAGTAATATTGTTTTTTGTCTTGTAAAATGGATTTTTTAGTTTCGTTCCTGGATTGCCTGTATTTAATGTGATCTTGGGGGTTTTTAGAAAAACACCATAAAGCCCATGCGTTGTTTCTAAGGGTAATTTTGAGTTTAGACTCTTTAGAAAGCCATGGCGCAGTTTTTGCCTTTGTTCTCTTTGAACGAACAGGTGCATGCAAATCAAGGATCTCGAGGAATTTGTTGTTAAAGTATGCTACTGCTTCCTGTAAGGGGAGGTGTTTTAGAATAGACCAATTACATGTGTTAGTTCTTGTTGGAATTTGGCAGGGTCAAAGTTTATATTGTTCCTAACCTTTCTGAATAAGGATTGTTGGGAATTAATGGCTTTGTGCTTAATTACATAGGTGAGAAGGTGATCGCTTAGGCCATCAGGGAGGGTGCCAGAAGTGTACAGTTGGGGGTGACTATTTATGAGTACCCAGTCAAGTATGCTTTCTTTTTGGTTGGGTTTACCTATCCTGGTAGGAGTGGATATGATTTGTGTAAATGCATGCAGGTTAATATGGGTGGTTGGGGATTCTGAGGAACAGGTAACCCAGTCTATGTTAAAGTCTCCAGATAGTAGGGTTTCTTGAGGGAAGTGACATGATAGCCAGTGCAGGATATCTTCAATTGTAGATATATTGTTACCTGGGCGTATGTACATACAGATGATATTAATGCATTTATTTTTATTAAGTTGCAATTTGGTGGCAAGAATCTCAGAGTTATTAATCTGAGGTGGTTGTATTACATCTATGGTGACATTCAACTCAGACTTATAGAGCACAGCTACCCCACCCCCCTTCCTCGAAGCACAATCCAGCCTGTGTATGTTGTACCCAAGTGGTAACACTTCATTGTCTGTAGTGTTAGGTTTTAACCAGGTTTCAAATAAACAGAGAATCTCAGGGGAGTGGACATCCAGAAGTGCATGCAATTCATGTATCTTGTTATTAATGCTTTAATCCCTGTATTTCCAAAGTGTAGCCAAACAATCCACTTATGCTGTTCTAAAGAGAGAGAGCACATTAAGTCTGAAACATGGCATATCTACAGGCAATGAGGTTTGGCTTTATTTGTCTGTATGAACCCATAAAGACTTAAAAAGTAAAAAAGTCATAAGCATTCAGAAGCCATGTAGCTGAAACGCGCTTCTGTCCTTATGGGATGCTTACATGCCATGGTTCTCCACTGCAGGAGGATTAAGTTATTATACAGTGAAAACTTTTGTAGGACTGACACCCGTGGAAGGCAAACCATGCCTGCCTTTGGAGGGAGCCTTAGAGACAGAAGGAGAAGGCCTAACCACCTTAGGCAAGGAAGGGAGAACAGCAACCTGAGAGGCCCCCTCAGCCTGACCTGACTCCTGAGAGGCCACATCTTGCAAAATTAAAGCCTCCCCCTGAGACTCAACTAAAACCTCGGCTGGATCCACAGATTCCACCGTAGTTTCTAAAGAACCGGCGTCCGGAATGGACGACTCATCCTGTCTGGACTTTAAAGATTTGTCTTTGCGCTTCTTCGCGGTAGCGGGCGTCTGAGGATCCGACGGCATATTATAATTACACCGCCATCAAGACAAGCCTAGCGCAATCTAACCTACGTTTAATGGTGCACTTATTAAACCTAGCACAAAAGCGACACCCTACTACGTCATGCTCAGGCCCCAAACAAGGAATACAAAGAGAGTGGTAATCCCTATGCGGTATCTGTTTCCCACAAGAAATACACTTATTCACTTTTTCTGACATCCGGAATTAACTGAGGCAAGAAAAACAAAATATTCCCAACGGGTACTTAGCCCAACTTGGTTTCGGTCTGAAACTCAGAATACGAAAATTTCAGAACGCCGAACGGCACTTGCAAACGCTGCTTCTGCATCGGACCATGCGGCAAAAAAGACTGAGGATATGACGTCGGTCATGCGTTTTTATACCCTGACCCTCTGATGTCAGATCTGAGCGCCCATGACCGACGTCAGCCTAATACTTTGGTATTCGGGCCGACCAAGGACAGCGGATTACCCATATGTAAGGACTGCAGCAATGTGAGATGAAGAACATCACGCTTCTGTCCTTATGGGATGCTTACATGCCATGGTTCTCCACTGCAGGAGGATTAAGTTATTATACAGTGAAAACTTTTGTTTGGCTTTGTCCTTCCTGCCGTTTTTACATTCCTTTACTTGGGTAAAGTACACATTTCTTTTTGGGATTTGTCAAACTGAGTTATTGCGGCCAGAGTACCTAACAAGTGTCTAACCTTATGCCCGCAGCACAGACTTGTGCAAGCTTACTTCTGGGCAAGTTATGCACATTAAACTGTTATAACTATGGTAGGGAGGCAACATTTGAAAATGATTAATACATTTGCAAAGACAACACAGAGGTGTGGCTTGATATTCTTGCACCTGCTGCCATCCCCCGATCTGGTCCCCCCCCCCCCCAACTTTAAAGTTTAAGACCAAAAACAAAAGCTCCACTGTCTATCCTTCTGTATTTTTAGCTTCATAGATAGGTTCATAGGATTAGTACTAGGCTAACTGCCCCTGTTGGCCATTTTAAGCCTAGCCAATTGTCCCATGTGAGAATTGAACGTTGCACCTTGTGTCTGTAAGTGAACATCTTAACCATTATGCCAGCCCCCATCCCTTTGAAGTACAGCAAACTGTGCTGAAATGTAGGAGACACCAATCCACTAACACTTTCACCCATGGCAACTGTTCCCTTTCTCCCCATCCTAGCTATGTTTCTATTTTCTAGATGCGAGTTGTACTGGGCTAGCAATATGAGGCTGTGGGTATAAATTTGAATTTTCTGGCATAATTCAGGTTTGGTAAATCAGACTTTGAAGATCAATATTGTATTACAATCATTTGATCACTAGAAAATTAGGAGTGTGCAGTAGCAAAAACATAATCGGATTATTTTTCAGTTGGAAAAGGAGGGCAAAAGTACAAAACAAGTGACTGTATATGGTGCGATGTGGTAGAGGGAACAGCTAGCCAGACAGTCAGTTTTAAAGTATGTGAACTGCAGAATTATTTATATAATTAAAATCAGTAAACATGAACTGCCAATACGGAATGGGGTAAATTACCTACATGGGTCTGGTGAAGGGCAGAAGTGGGGGGGGGGGGCCCTGTTACTTGTGTACTGTCAACTGGTGAAAGGAGAGATTTTCTTTGCCCTAAGGAAAAAACAGGCAGATAAACCATAGCGGTGTGTGATCAACTGTTAATGACCCTTCTCTGCAGTAAATTAGAACTCCACAATTGTTCCACTTAAGCAAGGTACAAAGCAGAATAAACAGCTCTAATTTTCATATCATATTTTAGTGCAATTTAGATTATGATGATGCAATCACTTTAGCACTGTGTTGTGCTGCAGTTACAGATACTTAAGCCTTTGTTTTTTCAGTTTAGGCACATAAATATGTCGAAGTACAACTAACTACTTTGCAACCAGATACTGATGTTCACCATGTAATGAATCAGCCGTCCACATTCAACTGCATGTGGCTCACATGTTTGGTCCACATAAAACTGCATGTGGCTCACATGTTTGGTCCACATAAAACTGCATGTGGCTCATAAAACTGCATGTGGCTCACACCTTTGCAGAGTTACACTGGGAAGTTCAAGTGGCTGTGTGAGATCCAGAGTAAAGCGCCACCCATGTACTAAACTTACAGGTTTTGGTAGCAGCCAAGAATGAAACAAAGGTAAAATTGGGCTGTAAGAAAGCATCTTTTGTTCAGCATTTATACAAGAATTAAATGGTTAAGAGTACATATGATGGCACTAGGCAGATCCTGTGTTGATGTCCTGCTGTTCATAAATCGTTCAGTCACTGTTAGCACCCCGATCTATGCGAGTTCTGGGACTGGCTCTGCACAACTGCTATGCAAACACTCCCTTACTGAAAAATTAAATTCAGTGAAGTATCAAACTTATACAAACAGGGTAAACACTTGCAGATTAATAAACTGAAAGTGATTTTTAAACAACGCAGTTTATTACTGAATGGAAATGTTCAACCTAGTTCAGTCTGTAGAGTGGAATCATTTACTTCAAGATGGATTGGTCTGAGGTAATATAGTCAAAACTCAAGAAGTCAGACGAGATATCGGTTTACAACATAAAATTATGTGCAAAATTTGTTTCTGATTCTTTAATGCCCTGGACTTTATAGCTTCTAAAGCAAATAGAAGCATTTTTTTTCCCTTCAGCGCAAGTACTTGTCCTTCCAAAGCTGTGAACTTTTCTGTCATGAAACTGACTGACAAGTCTGCCAGTGACTTTCCAGGGCTACAAAGCATTTTGTTTCTTTTTAAGGCCATAGCTCTCCACCAGCAAACAGCAGGGCCTGGAGCCAGCTGCTAAAATGCCACAAACCTCACACCATATATTTAGCACTGTGCTCATTCACTGCTGTCCCATGTGTCGGATTCGTGCTGCCCTTTCTGCTCTAGTCTGTCAGAATTCCTCAGCAGGCTGACAAAATTACAAAGTAATGCAGTCATTTATAATATGAATTCATGTATTAGATTCAGACAAAGACAAGAGGCTCATCCAACTCCTGAAAATATTCAGTCCGAAAACATTTTGTTTCTTGAGCCAAATACTAGGTCCTGTATTCCTCTCACTTAAACAAATACGTGTTTAAAAGTTTTATCAAGATAGTTACTCCTTTCAAACCTCTAACCTTCAGATGATTATGAGTCATGCTAAACTGCATGGTAAAGGGCTGCATGTTTTAAAAGATTAATCTTGACAGCAAACACTTGTAGCCCAAGTCCTCTGTATGGCAGCAATCCATGCTGTGCTACTGAAGTCTGGTATGGCAGCAGTTAGAAGCTTCTTCTTTGGCGCACTGGACCATTTTCACAACTCCATTTCTAGTTTCAGAGAAATATTTATACTTTTATTTACAGCTACACTGGAAATCCACACAATGTGGAAGAGGCCTTACTTAAGTGTCTAACTGCAGCCTTTATAAAGCAGAAGTAACCCAGCGACATCATTTAAACTTGAACTGTTACTGCTGTAGAAGAAATCTTAAAAAGTATGTAATCATTTTCTAGAATAAAGGTTAACATTTATTTTTAACTCTATTTTCTCATGCTGTTATATTAACTACAGAAAGTCAAATCTCTGTGCAATAAATGTGTGCACAACTATTAAATATTAATACACAAATTAAAATAATGAAGCATAAAAGCAAACACAAAAGAGGGTCTGAGTAAACATCTAGGCAAAAACATGCCCCCACAAGCACCACACATGTACTGATCCACATTCTGTTTCAAGGATATTTTATACATACAAAAACATATATATTTTTTCATTGGTATCCAGCCAAAGGATAAATTTGTGAACAGAAACTGTGCAAGAACTTAACAATAGTTTATGCCTGAGGATTTCTCATAGAACAAGAGCCTCAACTACAGTTTAGGTGACTCACTGAGTAATGACCCGTTTTTTTCATGGACCCCATTAGCCATGACCCAGGCCACAAGGGCAAAGGAAATTGCAATATGTAGATAAACTATGCATCTAACTTGTCTCCATCAGCAATGTTCATGACAATCATTCACACTCGCTGACTCCAAAGTCTCATCCATGCAGTCAAATTATACATTTTACTTGACGAGTTAAGAATCTGTGACAAAAGACTTTGATCATCAGTTAATGCGTCTGTATTGGAGAAGAGTGGGATCAGACGTTCAAATTGAAACAACCTGGCAATAAGATGACCTGGAAGTGAAACCAAAGGAACATGACTACAAATGTGTTAAGAGGAATGCAGTGGGCACAAGCAGGTACCTACTGAACACATGCTATGCAGTATTACACCGATGATACTGCTGGTCTACATTACTAAAGGGGAGTGCAGAGAAATATGGGTTAAGCACCTGACTCCAGTTTATGTTCGGCAAAGCCTAAATCTATCACTGGTTATGCAAGTCTGATCAAGCAAATTGATATGTGACATACGAGATACAAGGCTTTACTACTAAGGGATGTGATCCCATTAATGTCAGATCTTTGGAGGTGTCTCTTGCAGCAGATCCACATGACAGACTTGTACTGGAGAGGCAGAAGTGAACACTGGGTGTTGCATTTCTCAACAGTTTCCTTAATGTTGTCCCCTAATGTCAATCTGAAAAAAGCAGCAGCACTTCCATGCACCCACAGCTTTGTCACGGTCCATGCCATTTGTATCTCTACAGCTGCCTTGACAGATGTTACTTTTAGAAAATAAAGAGCCATGACAGACCCACATAGCACAACACTACCAGGCACTGCCTGCACTCAAGGCAGACTGGGTTTATTTAGCTCAGTTGATCTACTAACAGATTCTCCTGGGATGGGTCGGGATACAAGTCATCCTCAGGGCCAGACCTCCCTCCTGGCCGTCTGCCATGCTTCCACTGGTAGCTTGCAAAGAAGTTACAAATGAATGCCTCCATGGTTCTTGACACAGCACATTAATGTAGTGCGGCCTGCTTGTATGTGCAATATTCTCTGCTGTCAAATCGGCATGAAAGAACTGATGGCTAGAACTGCTGCCATAATCTCCTTTATGTTGACAGACCACCTTCTCAAGGCTCTATCCCATGTTTCCTGGATCTTAAGGCCTCCAACAGTGGCTGACAGAATGGCTACTAAGAATCCATGACGATGGTTTGAAATACCAAAATTAGCACAATGAGTGTACCCAGAGTTTGAGGCAAACTTGATTTACCCACGAGAGCTCTTTTCTGATACAGGACAGTATCAGTAGAGGAACAGGTATTGCAGGGATTACGAATGCTGGGACCACGTTTCTTAGCTACCACTGTAATTTCTTTATATGCAGTCTTGCCAAGGGAACTATCAGAATGCGAGAAGCCTTGTAGCCCAAAATCCTGATGAACTCTCTTGTTGATATCTATTGCTGCTATGAGGTGGTCTTGAAATATTGGGACAGAAAGAGAATATTGCCGGGGGGATGAAGGCTCTCTTCTGTTTAGCAGTGGCCTTAGAAACAGCACTTGCTTGGAGGGTGAAAAGTGCAAATCTCAGAAATTTACAGAGAGTCCCAAAGGCTGGTTCTCCTCCAGGCATGTCCCTGGATAACATGCTGTCCAGGTATGGGCAAATGTGAATACTCTTGGCACTGCAAAATGCAATTATTGGAGTCAAACACTTTGCAAAGACCCTGGGTGTAGCAGACAAGCCAAAAGGTAAGGAGATAAAACTGTATGTATGAACATTCTCACTTCAAATCTGAGGAATCGTCTCTCTGCTCTGGTTATAGGGAAGCACAGATGTGCACCTTTTAGAGACAATGTAAGTTGTGGGAGCAGTAAAAGCAAAAGGCTGTTGAAACATGTACCCAACCTTTTTCCCCATTACCCTTTCTATGGCTGCCTGGAATAATAAGTCTTTTAGCAAGGGTGGGAAAAAAAACAGGATCATTAAGGACAGGTGGCATGGTTAGAAATGAAACTCAAGCTTCAGTAACTTCAGAACCTACTTGTCCTGTGTGATGGCCTCCCACTAAAGTATGAACTGGGCCAGCTGCCTACCTTGGGGGGGTGAAGGGGCACAACACAGGTGTGGGGAAAAGGTGGTTATGGTGAGGAATGAGCTTTGCCAGTGCATTTTACTTATTTATTCGACATCTGTTGACCAAAGACCGACTAAGCCAAAGCCCTTTTTCAGAGGAGGCCCGGGGAAAGAAGCTCCACCACAGTAAATACATAGCTTACAAAACGCAACCCTTTAGGAGTACAGTACAGATAAAATAAAGTAAGGTATAATCTAGATTATCAAGTACAAAATATAAAGCTAATGCTGTTAAAAAACAATGTAAATAGGCTGCTGAAAGCAACAAGACAAAATATTTAAATGCGATATTACTATATACACAATAAGGGAGGAGATGGTAGAGAAAAAGCATCTCTGAAGTCTTGGAAATTTCATAGGGAGGGATATAAAGTTCAGTGAGATGGAGTTTATGGGAGATAGGCTGGGAGAGCAGTAGGAACAGGCTGAAGTGTGTGAATAAGCGTGAAGTAGACCAGTTTAGGGGTAGAGGAGAAGAGCACTGAAGTGGTTGAGTTACATTTGCATATCATGGCCCTAAGGGGCATCAGGCTACCCACTATGGTCTACTTGCCATTTTTTCTTACAAAATGCTAGATCACCCTTAGGTTGCATATGGAAGAGCTAGCTCACGCAGGGAAAATTACTACTACATCTTGGTGCAAGGTACTAAAAATCACAGACCACCTGTATGGTTTCTGACCTTTCTTCTAGTCTCTGGACCCTACAAAGTTGTTGTTGAAAACAAAAGCACCTTGCCCAGAGGTGCATTAAGGAGCATGTCTTTTACATGTTCTAACATGGGTTGCATCCACAGCCAGACATGCCTCCGAATCACACACTGTGAAAGCTGCCCTGTAAGATGTCGTCAACCACATCATGACCATATTGAGTGCCTGGCATTCTGGGAATTGCAACTGCACAAGTGATGCATCGCCCTCTTTAGGGGCTCATCCTTGATCCTCCCGGTCTTCTGTCTCACCTGATTTAGAAGGGACGCCTGCAACTTCAACATGAGACTGGCAGTTAATGTCCCCAATGACCAGGGTAGCTGAGGTGCTGGTCTACTTGCAAAATGTTTAAGGATTTTACTCTTCAGGTCAGTGGCAACAACATTCTTAGATGAAGCCAAAGTAAATTCCTTGCTGGAATCCATTAGTATCATCATTTGATCAGCCAAAGAGTTATTGTACAAGTGTTTGTGAGAGTCATAGGCCTTACTTAAATGGTCTTCCTAGGACCATGAAGTTGTACGAATCTGACTCCAAAGCAGTATTAAATGCATCATCCAGGACTTAAGGTACTTGAAGAACGCTTAGATATTTGGTTTCAGGAAGGATCATAAAATTCCTGCACTAATCTGGACTTGAGGCAATTCCTTGGCCTTTCATTTAAAAGGCTGACTTCATTCTGTGAAGGGCATTCCTCAAAAGACATCATCTAGGGCTGAAACAGAGAATAAGATACCCTAAGTTTCTGATTCCAGATATGTGAAGAGACACATCTGATCCACATAGGTCAGTTCATCTGCCTCTGAAACTGAGGTGCCCTAGTACCTTTGGGGAGAAAGCTCCCTTATTCCATTTGGCAGCCACCCCCAGACACAAAGGATCATCAGAGGTTGGCTGTCTGGACTTTGGTGTGGGGGGAGCAGTTCAGCACATGTCAAGATATGCTAGCCAATGTCTATTTTGGCTTTGCCACCTTGGGTCTATGCTTGAAAATACAGTCCACCTTAAGGGCAATGGTTCATGTACCAATACCCAAGATAGTATGGCTGTCTAAAAACTTACCATAATACAAGTAGGAAATAACTGGTAGGCAATAGGAGACAGATGGGAGTGGAAATATTACTGGAAAAGAAACGGGCACAGTGGAAAGCAAAGAAAATGCGAACAGTAGAGATGGGCTGCAAAGTTTCTCAAAAAAAGTGATTTCAATTACCAACGTTACTTATTTCAGAGGCTACAAAGTTAATGATTTAAGTAAGCCATAACAAATGAAAAAAAAAAAAACACCTTCTCACAGACATGGCTAATTACAGCAAGGTGTTGCACAACTGTCTTAAACAATTTTTTCCTTACTTTAATAAGATGAGGAGCACGCTGCTCTTTTACTTTTTACCAGACTTTTACCTTCCCCTTCCTATAAGTTAAAAAAATAATGTCAACAAATCAAAAGGGAAAAGCTTTATTCTTGCATCAGAATTCTGACAGAGCCTCTTCATGGTCAACAAACTCCGGACAACTTCCTAGGAAGCTCTACAGCATGGTCTATGTGCAGCCATGTTAAATGTCATGACATCTACCATTTTGAGCACTTGAACTACAAAAGGGAGACTGGAAAGTTATTAAAACACAGCCTGTACACAACAGTGCTCACAGATTAGTTCTCTTTTTACAAGCAACGTGTAGGCGGAAATTCTTCCATAAACAGAAAGGTTGCATCAGTTATTTCTAAATATGACACATCACTAATCTAAGCCACTGATGTAATTGTCTTCTTGGCAGCCTATTTTTTTTATTAAAGAAATTAAGGCAAACTACACATAATCGAGATGATGTAAACTGTTTCAACACATGTACACCCTCCCTTTTAAACACAATATTTTTTTCTGTCTCAAGCCTCTTGTATAAGACTCTGACATACAAATGTCAGAAGAATGTGGTAGGACTGTGCCAATTACTCTGTAACAGCACTACTCCAAGGGTGGGTGGAAGCAACTTATGAAGCTGTAAGTAATTTGAGCACCTCACCAGTGATGCTAATAAAGCATAACTCTGCAACAACTAATACTGTTACACAGTAACTTTGCTATATTTCTCATGTGTCTGAACACACTGTTTATATTGTACATAATAATCACCGTGTCTGTGGCACAACAACCAGTTAAATGCCTTGGATCACCACTGCTACTGTAGAACAGGAAATAACCACTTGTCATTTAATTACAGAGTGCTGCACAACACTCTGCTGAATTAACAGTACCGATACTTAAACTGGACCTGCAATGCATCCTCAAGCCAATTTAGGATATGCAAATAAAATTGCACTTGTGGAAAAGAAGGTCTATCACTCCCAAATATGTTATAAATTATTTAAAAAAAATAATTTCTGTAACAAAGTACAGTTTATATAGGAAACCACAAACAAGAAAAAGTAACTGCACAATCTAATGTTACACTTGGAACATTTTTTAACAGTGGTTTTCCCCTATTGTCTCATTTTATTACAATGTTTGTTTTCCATGCATATTTTAAATTCAGTCTGGTCTGCTGCACAGATGGATCTCGCTGAGGATGGGAGAAAGTGCGGTTGTGTACACTTACCATAAATATAGATGTTAGAGTGTATTCACTGTTGCAGTCATCACACTTGGGTTATCTGGCTGCAGGTAGCATTCAGTCGGCCCGAATACCAGGGACTTAGTATTTCTGCACTGGATGCCGTCACTTCCATGATGCCAGGTCGTTCGCAAGTGCCGGTCGGCAGAGACCTGAATTTTTCATTTTCGAGTTGAATAATCCTGACGTTTTCTAAACCTAAGTACCCCATTGGGGAATCCTTTTTTCTTGCTCTAACTGATGTCAGAAATGGTTAACGATTGTCTTACCTGTGGAAAGCAAATACCTCACAGAGATTTTCATTCTTACTGTGTCATCTGTTTAGGCCCAGACCACGACATCCCTTGCTGTCAGTTTTGTGTCTTGTTTAATGCCCGAACCATTCGTCATCGGGCTATCTTTGTCACAAAATTCCCAATTGTGATAACTGCAACAGTGAAATACGAAGAACATCATGCATTGGATAGACTGGGGAAATGTGTCTGGCTTCTGCCATGCCGCATCAGCTGCAACTCTCTTAAGGGACATTTTACCCTCCCGAGGAAGGTGAGTACGCATCCAGCTACTGCAAGGGGGGAACAGTGTAGAGCCATTACTTTAGGAAGCATGCACATCAGCTGCAAAAGTGACATGAAGTTAAGGTTATGTCAGGAAAATGCCTGATGGCTGCCAAGATGACGGTTTTCCACCACTGCCCAGAGTGGGAAGGGCTAAACATAAAATATTACAAAAACAAAATCACATCAGCCAAATTATGGCACTGGCCTAGTCATAGCTAAGAAAGCCTGGCAAAAACAATGATGACGTCAGATGGAAGCCATGACTCTGGATCTTTAATTTACTTCTGATAAGCAGGAAGTGTCAACAAAGCAAAGTTAATTCAGAATGAAGACCAAGGAGAAGAAATTCAGAGAATAAACATATAAATAAAACAATAGTTAATGAATGCATTCAAAATAAACACCAGAAGTACACAGTTGTAAAATTAATGGAGGCAGCCACACAGATATACATATGACTATTATGAGCAAAAAGAGAATACAGTAATGACATGAATCATGTGAAAAGTTTCATGATCAAGACACAACAGAAAAATGCAAAGTAAACATACAGACACAGGGGCTCGAATTATTAAAGCCCTAATCTAACATCCTGCAAGAGACAAATAGGTTACCTTGTAGGAAAGAATTACACAACATAGTAAGACAGAGTAGCTTAGAGTAAGGTCTTGGGTATCCCACCCACACAGTGTCTTCTAAGTATTCATCTGCAGACATAAGGCATACACACAGGCATAACTGAATTCAACATCATAACAAGGTTGTGGTACATGTTAGAACCTCTTACTTTACAATATACACAAAGAAAAAGAAACTAGCACTGAAAAGTGCTAAAAGAAAAGATTTAACACCAAAGCAAAAGAAAATGGTAGGCTGATAAATATCTAGTCGTAAAGTAACACTGAGAATATTATGTACAGTCAGGTCATCTGGAGGTACAGGACAAGAAAAAGAAATGCAGCAAGAGTTGATACGCTAAGTAAAACTATATAAAAGGACTTGACTTTTGAAATGCAAAAGAAGGCAGTCCATTCAGGGGGTACTGAACGCTTCTGAAATTGGTACATTCACATTAAAACCAAGGATGCAAAAAATAGACATCTGTGGGATTATACAGAGCAAGTAAACTCAAAGTGCACAGTGGCCAGAAATCAATTTACATTTGGAAAATGTGGACTTTTTTTTTTGGGGGGGGGTGACAGGAACACGAGCTACAGTAGCACTGAAGTTAAAGATGTTAAGTACACATATACAGCTACCACCAACCAACTTATCCAGGGAATACAAGGGCAAAAACAAACTGAGACTGGATGTGTGAAATCAAAGTAGAGGAGACATTTTCTCAAATATGGTGAAGCTGTCAGAGTTCAAAGCAAGTCGAAATATCTTTATACACCACGTGGAAATTCATTAGTATGGAAGGCACGAAGGAACATTCCGAGTTAGGATATACAATACTCTGAAAGACACGGAAAGATATAGTGAGGATACCTGGAACCAGTAGTGGCAAGGTACTAAATGCTACTGAGTGGCTTGACAGCTTACCGAACAATGAATGAGTAGCCAATGAATAGTAAAAGGACCCAAGGTACAGCAGTGAGTACGAATACACAAAAAGATCAATAAATGACACTCATTTAGACAAGATTGAATGTGCAGCTCAGAAGTTTTGTCTTCTACTCTGTGTTCACAGAATGATTATTATGCAGTTTCCATTTTTTAAAAATGGATTTTTATTTCTTTACTAAATTCTACTTGCACATATTCACACGGATTACAAAATTCAGGTAGAATTTATGTTTACTGTGGTCTGCCAATATGCAAACTGGCAAAGTATTTTATTAATAGATACTTAAGCCCAGATCCCTCTCATACAGGAAAGTTTGCATGTTATCACACTGAAGGTTAGAGGTCAGAAAGAAGTGGATTAAAATTATTACTGTTGCATGTAACTCAAAAAAATAACATGTCTTTAGTCTGAAAATCTCTAGTAGTTGATAACCTATATGCCTGAATATGACTGAATAGCATTATTATTTAGATACTGAACTGTTTTTAAAATAAAACAATTAATATGCTCTGGGGTCCATTCAATTTTTATTGAAAATTCTGAAGGTTACACATCAATTGCTATAGCTGGTAAACAGAATACACTCCTAAATGCATTACTAGATGCAAATACCTAGTTTAAAATTGAATACAAACCTACTTTAGATGTAGCATTAAAGTCTGTAGATAACCTTCTGATTTAGTTGACCTCTACCAAAAACAATTAAGACACTATTGTTTCATATGAATGTGATAAACAGCTTTTAAGATGTCAGATATAAACATTTCTAAGTGATTCCAAAAATGTCAACTTAAAATGCTGCACTACAGTTGTTTATTGTGAGTTTTATATGTTACCTGTACTGTCAATACCCCTTCAGTATGTTACAACCTGAAATGAATCAAACATGAAAATAATAAAGTGCTTTGGGGAGGGCAGCAGGAGGGAGAAAGTTAATTATAAGTAAAGATTTTTTTCTCTTAAATAGTACCAAATTTGCGGCATGTGGTTTTCTTTACATGCTATAAAGTGAAGTTTTTTTTTTTTTTTTTTTTTAGTCAAGTGTAATGGGGATTGTAAATAGGTGCTGCTGTTCGTTCTTTTCTTTCTCTCTTCTCGCTCTCTCTTGTTCATTTTTAAGAAATACAGACACTGCCATGTATAAAAAAAGCCTGGTTAAAAAGTGTGAGAGAGATCAATGTACTTTTTCTCATTCTTGCATGGGTAAATGACTGGATTAAAGACCTTAGATTGATTTATTAACATGTTTTAAGAGAGAGCAAGTAAATGAAAAAGAGCATTGAATATTATGCGTTTTTTTTTTCTATAAATACATGTAATCTCAGTAAGAGTTCTGCAGCTGGTCTTCATATTTCCATGGAAACAATATGATAAAGAGAAACTGGCTGCCTGGTGCTCATGTCTCTACAGTGAGAAACTGATGAAGAAAACTGGCTACAGTTTTGGTGGAAAGTGATTGGCTGGGGGAAAAATGAGAGAAATTGGCTAAGAGATAATGTTCTCTGAAAGCATTCAGAGGTTTTTGCAAAGTAGATAATGTTCTCTGAAAGCATTCAGGGGCTTTCCCAGGGTAGCTGATGTTCTCTGAAAACATTCAACGGTTTTCCCAGCTGGGAGAGCTATACAGGTAAGACAAAACCAATCAGCACTTAGAAGCAAAGGCTGCACCATGCCTCTTAGCATGGAAAACCTTTCTTTTAGGTCAACTCAAGTCTGAGTGTGGCGGTCAGTTTGGGACTTTTGTTCCTATTAGGAGGGTAAAACTTCATTATCTGAGGGTGTACATAGTTTTGTGTGTTAGTATTAAGTTAATAGGTTTTAGGGGGTATTGGAGGTATGTTTTTTTTTTTGTTTGAGTTTTCAATAAAACAAAAAGTTTTATAAGATGTGATATGCTCAAATGTATATGACAAGAAATAACTGTATAAAAGTTCAGCCTGCCAAGCAGTGTTTGCATGCAACACAAAAGTTGGAACTAGAAGTTTAACAAAAAAGTGTTATACATAAAAGGTGGGACTAGCTTTTTAATACAAATGATGCTTTAATATTTTTAAATGTAAATGGCCTCACAGATAAATACACATAAGAAAGAGTAGTGAACTATATTAAAAACTATAGAGTGCAAACAGTTGTTACAGGAGACACACTTAAAGAACTGAACATGTGAATTTGATAAATAAAGGTTTTCAGGATGGTTATTCAGCAAAATACCTGGGACAAAAGAAAAGAGAAGTACTTATATTAATTGCAAGAGGAGCTCCAATAGTGATAGAAGATGATAAAGATAACAATGGCAGAGTTGTAATGCTAAGGGGCTACTGGCAAGGGAAGATTATACTGGCATGTATTTACATTCCACCTAAAACTGCTGTAATGGAGCTTAAGAAAATTCTGGGAGAAATAATCAGTTTTCAGCAAGGAATATTACTTATAAGTAGGGACTGAAACTTGATTTGCAGCAGTGAGGATGTGTCTGGGGACCCAAAAAAGGAAAACATAAAGGATGGTAGATTTTTGAAGAAATTTATGAAAATATTTGGCATGGAAGTTGTGAATTCAGTAATAGGAGTTTGGGGTGAATTTACATATTCTCCAAGATATAAAAACTGGGCTAGGCTAGACAGAATTTACATTTCACATGAACATGTGCATTTAATTGAAGGTCTTGAAACCAACTCGATAACTATTTCAGATCATGTGCCAATAATAACTAAAATAAAAATGCAAGGTAATGAAATAAAAATGAGACACTGGCACTTTGCCACCCATTTGTTGAAAAGAGAGGAATTTAAGGAATGGGTAGTGAAGATTATTTATGAGCTGTTAGAGAGGATAGAAATTTCTGAAAATATAGCTAGGGAGTGGGACAAAGTTAAAGTGAAGTTTAAAAATATGGTGGAAAGAAAGGGAGCTATGGTTAAGAAGTAACAAATTATTTGGAGGGGCTGACAAATGTGAAAGTACAGCAGAATAGGGGGAACCTCAGAACAAGAGGCTCAACTGCAAAATGCTAGGCAGAAAATAAGAGGATTACCTTGATAATGTGCATGAGCTTAGAAAGACTGCTGTTAAGCAACTGTTTTTTTTTTTTTTTTTTTTTTATAACACTACAGCATAAAAAGTTTCAGCACAATGACTCAAGCAACAGAAAGTAGAAAGGGCTGTGACCAAACTTAGGGAGCCTATAACAAAGAAGGTAACAAGAGATCATGTAGAGGTATTGGAAATATTTTGGAAATTCTATGAGAGTCTATAAAGCAGAGAAATATGAAAATCAAGAAAAGATACAAATGGAAATATTTATGGAAGAATTAAATATAGCAAGGTTGGAGGCATATGAGGCTCAATTACTAACAGTAAGAATAGGAGGACATGAGATAAAATTGTGATATATAACCAATCTACAGGGAAGTCCCCAGGAATAGATGGTATTCCTGTGGAAGTTTGGAAGCTAGGAGGAAAAAAAAAACTGAAATATCTGGAAGGTTTTGTAAGAGGAGGAGAAATACCACCATCCTGGAAGAAAGCATTGGAAGCTGTAATACCTAAACAGGGTAAAGATCTATCACATCCAGCTTCTTATAGGCCCATTTCAATACTAAACCATGATTGTAAAGTGCTCATGTCTACAACAGCTAAAAGATTGGGAAAAGTTATGCCAAAAAGTACAGTTTTGTACCTACCATAAATGTAGATGTCCGAACTGGATAGCATCTGCAGTCATAACAAATGGGTTGTCCTGTCGTCAGGCAGCCCTTGGTCGGCAGTTCCAAAGTCCGGTCCGGCTGATGTGTCGCACTTCACCAGACGTCATCACTGCTGGTCTTCGGGTATAAAGGCATCAGCCGACGCCATTTTCCTCAGTGTTTCTTGCCCCAGATGCCAATTGCCCTCTAGGATAGCTAAAATTTTGGATAAATGCCAATGTTTCCAAAATAGTAGAAGGCAAACACAAAAAATAAACATGTATGTACATATATACAAACAAATAAGAGACCCCAGCAATACCGGAAGGAGGGAGGCTGACTGCAGATGCTATCCAGTGGACATCTACATTTATGGTAGGTACAAAACTGTACTATGTCCTTCATGGATGCATCTGCAGTCATAACAAATGGGTAGAATACCATAGCCAACTAGGGGAGGAGGAATAATAATTATGGTGTAGTCAGGATCCCTTGCAGTACAGCAGTGGCAAACCCTGCTCGGGATCTAGAGTATAGAGGTAAATTATAATGCTTGGCAAATGTATGCACGAAGGTCCAAGTAGCCGCCTCAATAATGTCCTTGGTTGCCACTCCTCTTAAGAAAGCTGTGGCAGTGGCTGTAGCCCTTGTAGAATGAGGTCTTATGTTCTGTGGAATTGGTTTTCCATGGTAAGAGTAACAGAATCTTATGCAATTTCCTATCCATTTGGAGATTGTCTGTTTGAATTGCTTTTCCTTCCCTTCCTGTTGCATGTCAGTTTTGTTGTCCAGGTAGTAGCGTAACTGTCTATGTACATCCAAGGTATGCATTATTCTTTCACCTCTGTTTTGGGATTGGGAAAGAAGGTAGGTAGGTGGATTGCCTGGTTTTAAAGACACTCTGGATACCACCTTAGGCATAAATGTAGGATTAGTTCTCATGGACACCCTATCTTGATGGAAGATTAGGAAGGGTTGCACTGCCATTAAGGCCTGTAGTTCGAAACCCTCCTTGCTGAAGTAATAGCCAGTAGGAAAGCAGTTTTCCATGACAGGTGTTGTAGGTCTGCTGTTGCTGCTGGTTCAAACGGAGGGAGTGTCAATTTTTCTAGTACAAAATTCAAGTCCCATGCTGGTAATGGTGGTTTCCTAGGAGGTTTTACATTCTTGATCCCTCTGACTGCCTGAGTAGAGGATGTGAAAAGACAGGAGGATCAAAGATGTATTCTGCTGAAATAGCTGATGCATGTATCTTGATGGAGGAATAGGACAGGCCTGTATGTAGATGCTCTGCCAAGTACTCCAGAATGTTAGCAATATCTATGTTCAACGCACTCTTTCAGTACTCCAAATGACGAATCTTTTCCATTTTCCTGCATAGTTCCTTCTTGTTGAAGGTCTGCGGGCTTCAAGGATAATGTCTTTAACCCTTTGTGAAAGGTCTGCTATATGATGTTCCAGGCAGTCAGTTGCAAGGTTTTTAGGTTTGGATGTATGATGTTGTAGTTGTTCTGAGTTAACATCAGAGGCATCAGGGGTATTGACCACATTTTCTCCCGAGACATGGTCCTCAGTAATGGGTACCAGTGTTGTCTTGGCCAGTTCGGTGCTATCAGAATTATCCTTGGACGTTCCCTCTTTGATTTTCAGTAGTACCTTGTGTATTAAGGGAAGAGGTGGGAATGCATATGCTGTCAGGCCTTTCCAGCTGAAGGATAGAGAGTCCACCTTCCATGCAAGTGGGTGGAATGTCCTTGTGCAGAATTTTTGAGCTGGTGATTTTGTGGGGAAGCGAATAGGTCTATTTGTGGCATTCCCCATTTCTTTGTGATGGTCTTGAAGATGTCCGGTGTAGCATCCATTCGTGAGCATCCGAGGTGGTTCTGCTTAAAATGTCTGCTAGGGTGTTTTCTTTTCGGTACAAATATTGCCTGTAACTGGATGTTGTAGCTTAGAGCCAGATTCCAAAGGTCCAAATCATCCTGCAGGGGGTAAGAATGAGTGCCTCCTGCTTGTTGATGTACCACATGACTGTGGTGTTGTCTGTCCTTATCATCAAATGGCCTTCTTTGAGGAATGGTCTGAATTTTAGGATTGCCAGTTTTACTGCCAGCATTTCTTTTGGTTTATGTGCAGGTGCAGCTGGTCCTGAGTCCACAGTCCTTATGCGCATTTGTCCATCATGTGCCCCCATCCTAGGTCTGAGGCATCCGTTGTGATGGTTTGGTTTGCTTTCGAAAGTTGTGGAAGGGTAAGCCTGGGTTTGACTGGCATGCCCGAGCCCACCATAGGAACTCCTGTTTTAAGCATGGGATTAGTGGTATTTCTGTTTCTAAGCTGTGTCTGTGTTGAGACCATAAATTCTTTAGGTACCACTGTAACTTTCTCATATGCAGTCTGGCATGTGGGACCAAGATTATGCATGATGCCATGTAGCCCAAGGCCTGCAGAACTTTTCTCACTGTTAGTTTGTTCTGCTTTGTTAATGCGAAAGTTCTTGTCTGGAATGGAGTCAGCCTTGACTTTGTAAATTGACTGTGTATCCCAGGGCTTGAAGCAAGTAAATGACCCTTTGTAAATCTGTTGTCAGCTTGCTTTTGTTGTCCGCTTGTAACAGGCAGTCGTCCAGGTATGGATAAATTTGGATTCCTGTACTCTGCAGTGGCGATTACTGATGCCAGGCATTTTGTGAATACTCTGGGCGCAGTAGATAAGCCAAAGGGCAATGCTGAGAATTGATAATGCTCTGATCCTGCAAGAAATCTGAGGTATCTTCTGCAATTTGGTCGAATGGGGCGTGCAGGTATGCCTCCTTGAGATCTAGAGTTACCAGCCAACACTCCTTGCCCAGCATGGGAAGAAGTTGCTGTAGGGTCAGCATTTTGAATTTTGGGACAATGATGTGTGTGTTTAAGATGGACAGGTCGAGAATAGGTCTCCAGTTTTTCTCTTTTCTTGGTACTAGGAAGAGTCTGGAGTAGAATCCTTTGCCCTGTTCTGTTATTGGTACCCTTTCCACAGCTCTCATCTTTATTAATTCCGCTATCTGATGCAGGGCTTCTATTTTTTGATTTGGGGGCAGGTTTGGCATTCCTCTTTTTACTGGTAAAGTGTGGAAGTGGAACCGGTAGCCTTGGTCTATGGTTTGTAAAATCCACTTGTCTTTTGTAATAGTGCCAATTTTTTGAGAATAAGGCTAACTTTCCGCCTAATGGTGCTGCTATTTGCTCCCTGGTAGGCGGAGTCAGATTCAAGTCACTGTGATTGTCCTGTTGCAGTGGCAGTGGTTGTGTCTGTACCTCGGTTATTGCCTTGCCACTGTCGTCCTCTGTAGGCACCTCCTCTGGATTGATTTCTGCCCCTCAAGCGTCTGTTCCTGCCCCTTTGTGACCTTGTGGAGTCAGGAAAGGACCAATTTTTGGCAGGCCAGTTCCTGCTAAACCTTGGGGGCTGAACCTGTAGGAAATTTTTGACTGTTTGTACAGATTTTGCCTTCTCTTCCATTTTCTTCATTACCTGCTGGGCAGGTTCCCCAAATAGACTGGCCTTATCCATAGGAGCATCCAATAGCTTAGCTTTAACATGATCCGGCAAGACCTGTTCTTTCAACCATGCATGCCTTCTTATAACTGTGCCAGTCATGGCTGATCTAAATGAAGCCTCCAGTGCATCATAGCCACATTTTAAAGAATGGTTACTAACCTGTTGGATGTTATTCACCATTTCTAATACATATTTCTTATCTAAAGATTCATCAGAGGACAGCTTTTAATTAACTGATCAAGCATAAACTCTTGGTATTGGATCATGTGAAACTGACAGTTTAAAGCTCTAGCTGAGAGAGTAGCAGAGGTGTAGACTTTTTCCCCATCTCTAATGACCTGGATTCCCTTTCAGAGGGAATAGGGTTTTGCTGTGGTCGAGGCTACTGCCTTAGGCCCCTGGGATATAGTTTGGGGTCTGCAAGTGGGGCCTTGTATAGGTGGTGATGAGTGTCTGGCACCCTGTAAAATCTATCTGGTTTGGCAGGGCTGGAGGTAAAGAATCAGGTGCAGTGCAGACATCATTAAATGCATCGTCCACAACAGATAGGACAGGAGGTATAGCTAAGGGCCTATGTTGTGGTAAGTGCAGAAAGGCCCTAAGCCTTTGTCTTGAGTCTGAGAAATCTGGACCCTGCCATTGGAATTGTTCTCTCATGGCATGTAAGGTTTCCCAAAGGAGAATTCCTCTGGTGGAGAGGCAGCTGGAATGGATTCTTCAGCATCTGAATCTTCATAGTTGGAGAAAGGAGCCTCTGGCTGGTCTGTAATGTCTGAGTCATCCACAGAATCATCAGAGGACACAGGCTCGGGGGGCTCTGCTCTAGGTCTCTTTTCTGGGGGCTGAGAGGCCCTGTCTGTGTGAGATTGGGATCCCCTAATTAAGGATATTAAATCTTCTGCCAGAGTAAGCATTTGTGAACTAGAAGTGGGCCTGAGAGAGGGTGGTTTAACAGGCACTGATTTAGCTGATTTGGCTGCTTTAGCCCTGGCAAAGGCCTTAATAGACATGGCTGCAGGAGGCCTAGCAGCACCACGTGCTGGGGTAGAGATATCCAAGGGGATGGTGTCTGATAGATCAGTAGGATCCACAGTTGTAGGCAAAATTGCTGAGGCTAGTTCAGGTAAGGTAGGGGCCTCAGTAGTAGTCATGGATTCGGCTGTAGATTGACCAGTTTTCTCGGTTTCGGCCGAAACAGAGACACTCGCTTGCTTAACCGGGACTGTCGGTCTTGCTTTTTAACAATTTGGGTAGTCGGAGGATCCGGCATAACGCAAAATCTGAGAAAAAACTGTTCAGCAAACTCCGACCGGCGCCTAAGCGTTCGTCGGTTGAAGGAAGCGCAGGCCGAACAGGCTGCTACGTCGTGGTCTGGGCCTAAGCAAGGCAAACAGTAAGAGTGGAAATCTTTGTGAGGTATTTGTTTCCCACAAGTTAAACAGTTATTGACTTTTTCTGACATCGGCTGTGGCAAGAAAGAGTCCTACTTAGCTTTTAGAAGTCTTGTAGTATTAGGTAGTAGTAATCTCTGGATCTGACCGACCGGCACTTGCGAACAGCTTCTGCTCAAGAAAGACTGAGGAAAATGGCGTCGGCTGATGCCTTTATACCCGAAGACCAGCAGTGATGACGTCGGGTGAAGTGCGACATCAGCCGAAGCCGGACCCGGACTTTGGAATCCGGCCGACCGAAGGGCTGCCTGACGACAGGACAACCCATTTGTTATGACTGCAGATGCATCCATGAAGGACATCTAATAGATACAGATCAATGAAATTTTGTGGAGGGGTGGCAAACATTTGAGAACACTAACACCGATGATCCAATGGGAAGCAGAATGTAAGAAAATACCATTGATGTTGGTGGGTCTTGATGCAGAGAGCATTTGATGAAGTAAGCTGGGACTTTATGAGCAGGCCAATGGACGCATTTGCATTTCCTGAAAAAAAATATAAGGCTGACTAGAAGAACATATGAGGGATCGGAGGCAAAGATTAAAGTGGGTAGGGTCCTCTCTGATAATTTCTGCTTGAGCAGAGGAACCAGGAAGGGGCATCCTCTTTCCCCTTTATAATTTTCATTACATTGAGAACCATTGGCAAAAAAAATAAGGGATTCAGAAATTCAAGGATATAACTGGTATGGTAGAGTCAAGGAAAGCTGGCTTTATTCACAGATGATATTATTTTGTACCGGATTAAACCAGAAAAAGACATTACAGTGCTGTGGAACATTTTGAGACAGTTTCAGATCTTTTCGGGATACAAAATTAATGAAGCTAAAACATAGGCAATAGCAGTAGATTACATACCCACACATGAACTGGTTCAGGAATACCTATATTTATGGGGACATAAGATGAAATATTTAAGAGTATGAATTAAAAATGATTCTAGCATGGCAGCTAAGGATATGTGGGAAGAGACTAAACAAAAGAGACTACAAAAACTGACAAAATGGAAGTTTTGTTATATCGATATGGATATTAAGACGCAAGCAGTTAAAATGTTTTTAGTCCGTTTAGTCTTATACACAGGTCAGGCATATTTTTGTCAGCCAGAGAAGTTGTGGGTTGCAGATAATAAAGAGCTGAAGGACTTTGCCTGGAAAGAGAAGATGGAGAGTTAACTAGGATAAGGTTCTTCCAGCAGAACAGGGCGGATTGGGACTACCCAATTTGAAGGGGTATTTCAAAGCTACACAGTTAAGACTCCTATAACATAGCCCAAGCAGAAAACTATAATTCAAAGTGAAAAGGGATGATGATGAAACAGGGGGGAAGCTCAAGAAACAAGGAGAGACTGGGATTTTGGATGTAGGCCTTTAAGGAGAATAACAAAAATCATGCAGAATATTATATCCATAAAGTAGCAGAAAGTATTCCAAGAACTAACCCAACACTGTGACAGAGAAAGGAGATTCTGCCAATAGGGATGACTGCAATTAGGGATATAGACAACAGGCAAGAGGGGGATGGAATTTACTGGAGAAAACTAGCAAAGAACCAAAGTATTGGGAGCAAATAATGAGAGAGGAAAGATGATAAAATGGGAAGACACCAAGAATATATTTGGACTGCAGGTTAGAGGTTGCCTTCCCTATCAGGGATAGATATTGGAGTACAGGCAGATAGAAAGAAATAGGGGGGGGTCCTAAATGAAAGACCAGCACTGGTAGAGGTTTTAATAAAATCTATAACATAAGCTGCCATTAAAAAAGAAATAATTAGTACAGCATATACAATATTGCAGAATAACTATAAAAATCAATCAGAGGAGGTTAGAAAGGATTGGGAAGAGATTGGATAAGCAATCCCCCCCCAAAAAAAAAAACAATGGGAGAATATATGTATGTCTCCCAAACATGCAACAGAATATAGACAATTTAGGATATTTGCCTGGAAATGTTTACACAGATATTTTTATATCCTAAGTAGACTCCAGGGAATTTTTCCTCAGGTAGACAGTAAATATTGCAGGTGTGAAGGGAAAGAAAGAGGCAAATGGGAACATTTTCTGTGAGTGTGGTGAGTTGGCAGACTTTAAGGATTCCCTGTGAGATGCACTGTCAGAGAAGCTGGGTGGGCAGATTGGCCTGCAAGGGGGATGATTCTTCTGAGCTATGATTCAGAATCGGAATTGCCTAGACATGGTAAAGCCTTGCTATGTCTAACAGTGGCTGCCAAAAAAGCAAATACTAGAAAACGGAAATAATAATCTAAACCAACTAAACTGGAAGCAGTCATTATAGTAACAAAGATAAAACAACTAGATTTGAGATCTTTAGAAAAGACTTGGAATGAACCACACATAAAAAAATAGGAATTGTGGGAACAATACATACAAGGGAGGAATGAGGCCTAAAAGGCAGCAGGACTTAAACAAGCTATGCAATGTTTCAGTGAGAAAGATTGGGTAGATTATAAGTGATGCATAATGCTTGCAACTGGGACGGTGCCAGTATGGTTTGTTCATAGGTTGGTACTAGGCTATTGGCCCTAGGGCCTACACAAGCCTAGCCATAACAATTCCCTGACTATTTCTTCCCACAATATTTACTTCCCAGGACCCCTGTCTAGCAGGGTGACTGACATGATCCCTGGGGTGAATTTCCTATCTCCCATCCAATTGTCAAGATTCCTTTTGAAGAGGGCCAAAGAGGCACTCTGCTTGACATGTATGGGCAGTCTATTCCAGAGTCTGGGGAGTCTCTGGGTCAAGAACCTATCCCTCCAGCATGTTTTGTTCATTGTGATGACAAGGTTTAGATCCTTGGAGCGTCTGGCTCTGAAGGATTGGGATTTCTTTAAGTGTAGCATGTCCAACAGCTCTGGGTTTGACATGGCCTTGTATATTAAGCAGAGATCGCCTGAGTAGATGATATGCGACAGAGTATAGCTGGAGTTTTTTTTAGACGGTCAGCATAGGGCATCTGCTTTAGGCCTGTGATTCTTTTAGTGAGGAATTTCTGCGGCCTTTCCAGTTGTTGCAGATGTCCTGAGAGGTACATACCAAAAGGGACGTTGTATTCTATAATGGGTCTAATGAGGGATGAGGATAGTGGGACAATGACCTCCTTTTTTTCTGGATGAAAAGCCCTTGGTGATGAGGTGTTCCACAAAAGGATTTCTTGACTGTTGTGGTGATGTGGTTATCAAAGGGGAGACCACTGTCCACCTGTGTCCCCATGTCTCTTATCACACTTTTGGTGTTTAGTGTAATACCACCTATGTTGTAATTCATGGGTACATGTTTTTTCCCCAAAGGGGATAACTACACATTTCTTGGCATTGAGCTTGAGCCTAAGGCTCTGGCACCAAGCATCCTTTTCTGTAAGGTCCTTTTGTAGAGTAACCACATAATTTGGGGATTCAGTAATGACTCCCAGTTTGCAGTCATCTGCGAATTTTGTTAGCTAGAGTCCCTCAGTTTTGGCCTGTACTTCAGAGATGTAGATGCCCAACAAGAGTGGTCCCAGGACTGAACCTTGAGATACTCCACTTGTCTGGAGTTGGATTTGGTGTCGGCTACTTTTAAAGTCTGGGTTATGTCAGTAAGCCAGTTGGCAAACGAGTGACATAAAATGCTAGTGACTAGGATTGTGTTGGTGTGGTCTGTTTTCATTTATATAAATGTATGACTGCCTATGTAGTAATTGATGATTTAATGAAGATATTTCTTATTTAAAAAAGTAGGAATTGAATAATTTATGTAATATTGCAATGTTATATGATATACAGCAATATATGTTAAGTATAATGTTTATGTTAATATAGTTTGATTACATTTATATGAATGTAAATTTGCCTACGTTACAAGATAACTCAAAGGTGTTTGAGAAAAAAAAATTAAAATAATAAAGGTATAATTGATGGTTTGAAGAATAGTTAAGTTCCCAACCCAAATGATTATCCATTCAACTTAAGCTGGCTACAAATCTTTGCAGCCTTGTGCTAACATACTTACACATTTTGTTCCAGAAAATGATACCGACAAAGTCAAAAATATTTTAATTCATAAACTGAATATGGAAGTTAAAATCCAGCAAATTATAAGCCAGCTGCATTAATAAAACATGCGAAGATCTATGCAGGTTTATTAAACGTGTAGTTAACACCCATATTTTCTCACTTCAAACAGACCTCCATCTTACCAAACTCCTGGTCAAGCAGTTGTACTCTTGGAATCTTTTTTTTTTTTTTTTTTAAAACTAAGCAGGAAAGCAAACTCAGTCACCTGAGTATATGGTGTAGAGGGATAAAGAACCCATGTTCTTTAGTAGCTTGGGAACTACAGGTAAGGGGAGATGGGAGTAAATGCCTGATGCTGGTTCATCCTTCCTGCAGGGAGAAATTATTGGTGGCTCTGGGTACATTCTGTATCTGCAACCAGCACTTGGGATACAGGCTTGGCCTACTAAGCCAGTGATAATCATCCTCTAGAAGTACATGATTGGGAGTACACACATGCTAGGGGAGAGTGAAGTAGGCCCTTACAGTAACACAGCTAGTCATGTTAACAATGTAGGGGGATGGTGTTAGGATTAATTGAACTCTGTACTTTTCAGAATGAAGCAGGTCATTATGAAGGAAGGTGCCACATAGTTCTCCATCTGGGGGATTGAAAACTTATCCCTCAGGTTAATATGTAAAGGACACTCCTGCCTCACCAGCAAGCAGAAGAACAGATAAAGGCAACTAGGACAAATATTGCTAAAGACCTAATTATCTAAGTCCACAGTTTACCCATAAATGATGAACATGGGCATCACAATTCTGAGTAAAAGGCCACAAAGAGACAAACAAAGGCAAGAACAGAGAAAATGCATCATCTCTCACCAAGAGATCTCTGACCCAGATGAGGTCTGTATCAGCACTACGATGTTTCATAAAACAACTTGGAAAAAGTGGCAAACAAACCATCACCAGTCTATTGATCAAGACGTAATGCCACTAACACTTCCAAAAATCTTACAAACCCATTCCAGTCTCCCTGTGCTGTGTACCTGTTAATGTCATAAGAATTACGGCTCAATTTTTTAAGAACAAGTATAATTAATTCATCCTTAAATACCTCAGTTAACATAGCAC
Organism: Protopterus annectens; assembly: GCF_019279795.1. Taxonomy (NCBI): domain Eukaryota; kingdom Metazoa; phylum Chordata; order Ceratodontiformes; family Protopteridae; genus Protopterus; species Protopterus annectens. The sequence goes on from NC_056725.1 coordinate 1,580,197,975, forward strand.
CATGCAGACAATGCATAACAATGTTAAAAACAACCATTCCTAAACCCACCTAGGTAATAAATACACCAACAAAAGAAAAAGGGCTCAAGATTACAATACGTAGGATGAAACCCACTACTTATACATTTATTTGCTTTTCCAAAATCAACTTGTAACTAAAGGTAGGGTCGGCCTTGTTCAATTGGTGCCCTAGGCAAAAGGTCTCCACAATGCCCCTGCCAACACCACCCTGTGCCCCCATACTGGTCTACCAACACCATCCACATTACTGGAAAAGCACCCCTGCTACAGCGGCGTCCTAGGTGGCCGCCTAGTTGGCCTATACCTAAGGCCGGCTCTGACTGAATGGATGAAACCTTGAAAAAACACCTCTCCCCTTTTATCAGTGCAAACTTATAGAGTATGCATTGAAACAGATACTTTATCAACAAAATACATCCAGCTGTTGTAATTTAGGTCTATGTTCACACATCGAGCAAAAATATCATCGAACGGCTATTCCTCGAACATCACTTTCTTCCAAGAGTGAAATCATAAAAAAAAAAAAAAAAAAATTGAAAGGCAATACTTGGCCAGCAACGAAGTACCACACTGTATAAGGTAAACTAAACAAAACCTTTTAAAATTTGTTCTCCCCACTGCAGTGGGATTGCAAAATTGGTATATATAGTAAGGGGGTTGTGGGGGCACAGCCTCCCACCTTCCTGGGGTACTTCCTTGTTGTTGGCCAACTACTACCTTTCGATTTTATTTATTTTTTTACAATTTTCACTTGTCGATGAAAATATTTGGGGATTAATGTTCGAGGAATAGCCATCAGTTTTTGTTTGATGTTTGAACACAGACCCTGTAATTCAGAAGCCAAGGGTCCTTCCTAAACTGTAGACCCAAATTACAGTATGAAAGAGTTGTGTTCAATCATTATGGATTCCCATGGCAAAACTGCATTTTTACATGAAATCGAAGAATATGATTTATAATGGACCACAGCTTCAGTTTATCATCATCAAAACAATTTAGCCCTTCAGCAATACTCAGGTCCACAACCCTCTCTCATCCTATTGTCATAACACAATCAAACCATTTAATGCTTTTTTTTCCCAGTGGAATATATGTCAGTTATGTTCAAGAGTCAATCAGTGAAATATAATAAGGTCTGAATGCATGAATCAGCCAAGTTAAAGATTATTAGGTAAAATCAAATAATCTGAAAACATTTTCAATTCATCCAGATTTGCACTCTAAATGCCAAAAGTGAACCATTTGTGAACAAGGAGAGAATCTGTAGAAATACCAAATGATGACAGTCCAAGAAACTGGTTCTATTAATGCTCCATGAACTAAAAAATCTGAATAAAAAAATAATCGCTATTACCAACCAAAATTAGAAGGTCAACAAAAGTCTTAGAATTTTTGCATTCTTTCAAGGTATCAATATTGCTTCAGCCAATGTCAGCACACACAGTCTTGTCTATTTTAATTTACAGACTATAGCCTCAGTGACATGGAAGATCTATACCACTGATGGCGAACCTTTTGGGCTCAGCATGTCAAAAATGTGAAAAATGCCTCTCTCGACTCTGCTGGTGTGTCACCCCCCCTCCCCCACCCAACAAAAGAGAAAATTCTTTATATATTGATTTATGTAAAAAAAAATACAGTTCAACCATGTGTGCTGCTATGCATTATAAAAGTAAAAGAAAAATCAGTGACTTACAATATTGAAAACGGTATGAGCACTGATAATTGGGCTTATAACAGTGCACCAAAAATTACCCTACTTTTAATAGTTATTTTGAACTGAACTAAAAAAAATATGGAACACATTGCATTTGATTTAACATCAATTAATGACTTTTTGTTGATGAGTTTTAATAGACAAGTGCAGGATCACATATTTCTTGTATTTATGCTCATTCCGTTTCTTTGGTAACTCGTGTGCTGGTGAACCCTGGTGTGTCACCCAAACCGCCATGGTGTGTCATCTTTAACACGCTTGTCATAGTTCGCCATCACTGGTCTATACTCAAAAGTGCTCCTTCTGTGGCCCCTTACTAAGGCTTGCTAACCATAAGCAATTTCTAAACTCCTTAGCCTATAGTCGCTCTAGTCCAGGTGTACCTACTTTAAGTTACCTTTTAGAAAAAACTTTCCAAGGTATACTTTCTCTTATTCCAAGTCTTCCTGCTCACCTGTTTAGATTACTTCTGTTGATGTCCTTACATTCACTGCTGTAATATTCCTAATGTATGGGATTCTCTGCTGTAGAAGCCCGACATCTGGTCAGTCTACCAAAGCCTACTGCTGCTTTAAGGTATGCCGAACATCACCCGATGCTCCTAATTTAATGTAGGGCACACATGTAACATTCAGGTGTACCATCCTCAGAACTTCTTTGCCACCAGTTTGAACACTACTGATCGGTCTGTTCGCCTACATCCATCTTTCCCCAGTTTTAAATGCATTTTCATTCTCCAGTGAATGGTGACGCTTTTTTGTCAAGTCTGAGCTGTTGCAAAAAAGTACTCCATTGGGGTTTTACTTTTTCTCATCTTTTTTGTGCTTTTAGGGGGGTTAATGTCATTCAGGAAGGTTAAATGCCAGTGCAGGAAACAGATTCTCCATAAAGACCTCCATCACAAGTGTCTTTTTTGGCTAGGAGCTTCTCACGACTATACAACCTGTCCTATTTGTCAGGCTTTCATTCTGAAAACCCTTTGTAGTAGACTCACTTTCCTTTCTTTGTATCTTGAGAACATGCGTCTTAAGCTTCTCACTAAAGATGCAATGGAAGGAACTTTCCGTCATGAGGGTCAGCTATTAGGAAAGAAGGTGAAAAAGATAAGACCAGAATCTTCCACTGTCCAGCTTCTGCCAGGTATTTCTCCTGAGGTCAGTGAAAATCCAGAGGCTCACCTGGCTGTGTTATCAGATTCCTCTGCCACGACCAGGTAGGAGGCTGGTGAGGATCTGGCTGGCAGTATATCTGATGAGGTTTTGCAGGTATCCATTTCAGACATTCAGGGGAGCCACGGTTGATTTCCAAGGAGCCTAAGGAGGTTCTAGAGATTCTAGTTAAGGAAGAAATTCTTACTACTGTTATTAAATGCCATCTGGGGACAGAGCCTTCTAACTTTTACATTCCCTTAAAGAAGATAGAAAACTAAACATATTTCTTCAGTTCCTAGGAATCCACAAAGTGAGTGGCAGCCCTTTACTGAAGGATTGCTTAAAGCTTAATGTCATTAAAACCTGGTTAGGGGGTTTCTGTTCCTGCTCCTCCTTGGTCCTGTACTCCCCTTTAAAAGGCCTAGAGAACAGGATTCTTCTGAGGAAGAGTTCCAGACTTATTCTACTCAAATTCATTCTCCTTTGGTCTACGGTCAGAGGAGGAGGAATCTAAAATAATCCTGATACACATTTTAAAGAATTTCCTTTGGGGACACAAGGATGATGGAATTTTTTTTTTTTTTTTTTTTTTTTTTTTTTTTTTTAAGTAGGATTGTGCTCAGGTCTCTGATGTCCATAAGGATTACTATGAGTTGCTGCAGATGAAATCTCCTAAACCTGCTGCTATCCCTCCTGTTTTGGCTACCTTGTTGGATGCTTTTTCAAGTGCCTCTAAAGTACCCGATTCTCAGCCCCCTGCCACTCAGACTTCAGGGATTCAGAAGCCTTCCTTCCATTCCTGATAAATCAGGTGCTGTATGACTATCAGTCTCTTCCCAGTCACATTCCTTTCTCTCCACCTTTCTCTTCCTGTTTGGCTTCAGATTACTCAGGACTCTTGGGTTCTGTCAATTATTCATCAGGGGTGCTTCATGGTGTGGAAATCTCATCCTCCTTTGATGGGTACTCCTCAGCCTCCTTGGGGACACAGCTGCATTTTTCCCCCCAGAGGTTCTTCAAAATCTTTTGACCCAAGGTACTATTCCAGAGTTACCCATGTCCCGAGGGGAGGGGTTTTACTCAAGAATGTTTCTAGTGCCCAGAAAAGAGGGTACTTTGAGACCAATTCTAGACCTCCCTCATCTAAACACTTTTTTGAAGGTGCCCTCCTTTTGGATGTTGTCCCTTCAGTCTCTCTTTCCTCGCTTGCTCCCATAGGCCTGTATGCTCTCAATGGATCTCAAGGATGCTCATCTCCATATTCCGATCCATCTTCTTTTCAGGCAGTTTTTGCATTTCTCTATTGCTTCCTGGTACTTCCAGTTCTCTGCTTTGCCCTTTGGTATTTCCACTGCCCCAATGGTGTCCCCAAATGACTCGCTCCTGTGACTGGTTTTTTTTTGCAGGCTTCAGGGGATCTAAATATTTCCTTACTTGGATGACCTGATAATTGTGGCATCCCCTCCAGAGATCCTTTTGCAAAATCTTCATTTTGCCATTTCCCTTCTTCAGAGCCTGGGGTTCACAATAAACTTCAAAAAGTCTTCTCCGACTCTTTTCTCCAGATCATGTTTTTCTATGTTGCAGAATTCAGACTGTCCCAGTGCTGGTATCCCTGCCCCCTCCAAAAGCCATAACTCTCATTTCTTTCAAACTCATCTTCCTCTGCCCTCCATTACAGCCAGGGAGTTTGAGAGCTCTGGGTTTCATGGCATCCATTCCAATGCTCCCTCTTGCCAAACTCCACATGAGAAAGTGTCACTGGTTTCTGAAGTCAGTGTGGCCTTCAACATGCACATCCTCTAGACTATGTAGTTCCTCTTCTTCCTAGTCTCAAGAAGAAACTCCTTTGGTGGATCCAGTAGCTGTCTCTGAATCCAGGGCTCCCTTTTCATCCCCCTCTTCCCTCTCAAGAACTGTTCACAGACGCTTCAGATGTGGGATTTGAAGCAGCATTTGGCTCTCTAAAGGTAGAGGGGGTGTGGTCGCCTCATCAGCATAAGGAGCACATCATTGTCAAAGAGATGAGAGCTTTTATGCTAGCTCTTCAGGTCTTTCATCCTCCTCTCTGGGGCCTCTCAAGGTATACACAGACAATACCACAGTTATGTGGTATATAAATAGAGAGGAACAAGAACTTTTCTTTGCTGGTTTGCACTTCTGGTATGGGAACCTGCTGCCAAATATCAAGTGACTCTTCAGGCAGTTTATATCCCTTCAGATCAGAACACTGTGGCAGACACTCTGAGCAGGTCCTTAACTCAGTCCCATGAATGGATGCTTCACAGGGATGTGTTTCTAGATATTGTCCAGCAGTGGGATCCGCCAAGTAGATCTATTTGCCTCCCTCCTAAACAGACAACTTCCTCTATTTTTTGCCAGAATCCCAGGCCCTCTGGTGTGGAACGTGAAAACCCTCCCCTTTTATTGGAAGGGGATGTTTCTTTATGCATTTCCTCCCCTTTCTCTCATTTGAAAAGTCCTGCTCAAGATTCAACAGGATGCTCCCAAAATCTTGTTTGTGACTCCTTTTTAGCCACAACAGCACTGGTTCCCTCTACTTCTGCATCTAGCCAAAGACAATCACCACAAGTAAACTCAGAGTGGATCTCCTCACACAAGACAAGGGATCTCTCATCCATCCCCACCTCTCCACTCTTCAACCAACACTGTGGGTGATAGAATTTTGATTCCTCATAGACACCTTTTTTCTGAGAACATGCTGTGGGTCCCGCAGGAGGCCAGGAAACCTATTCGGAAATCCTACTTGCCCAAATGGAAGAAGGTTTTCTATTTGGTGTCTCTCTAGTAACCTGGACCCACTTACTGTGGATGTTCCTTTGGTTCTCTATTTGTGTGAGTTGCTCAGTGCTGGGTTGACTTATCCTTCTGTTAAGTCCCACTTACCACCTATCTCTGCTCATCTGCCTTTATCTCCTTTAGCTTCTACATTTGAAGCTAAACAAGTTCTTAAAGGCATCCTTAATATTAGACCTCCCAGGAAGCCTGTTCCACCCCCCTGGACCAACAAGCTTATACTATGAAACAAGGCCAACCTGACAGCACACCTTGCAATGCATGCAAACATTTCTGGGAGGCAGCAAAAGAGACTAAAGCATCCATTCATAGTCAGAGCTTTTTACATGCCCTACACCTCCCCAAAGGCAGGGGCGTGCAATGATGCAAGTAAGCACCTAGAGGCACTCCTGCCCATTAATCACCTATGTCTACCCTCTCCATATACATTTGTGCAACACTAACACTGCTCACTAGCTTTGACTAAAAAATAGCACTGTGCAATGAAACACGCACCCTCACTCAAGTTATGCCAGCTACCTTTCAGCCCCTCGAGCGTACTCCATACCTCCAACATCCCAGTCAGCAGTGCTACAGGCAAACAGCCTGAACCTGTGCCAACAGGGTGTGTGCCTGAACCTGTGCCAACAGGGTGTGTGCCTTCATATGTTTAACGGCTGTTATGCTGTACCAGCGATATTCTTCCTTTAATTTACCAGGCTACTCATGGGCAACTACCCATTTTCAAGGTCATTTCTTGGCATACATTTCCTGACTTGTACATGCATATATACAGCAACTAAAATGGTTGCTACAACCATTAGTGCTTTGCTTTGACCTGTATGAGAAAAAGTACAGTTGTGTACACTTACCATAAATGTAGATGTTTGAATGTATTCACTGTTGCAGTCATCACCTGTGGGTTATCCTTGCTGGGGTAGCCCTCAGCCAGCTCAAATACCAGAGTCAATGTTTTTCTGCGTCGACTGCTGTTGCTTGCTGACTGACATCAGGTCATCAGCGCTACAAAGGAATGAAGGTAATGCCATTACATCAGTTTTTGTTGCCCTAACCAGAGGCCCAAGTAATATGGTAAAGTGGTGCTGGTGGCTAAATGCCACAGTGACAAGCTTATGTCTCCCTAAAGAAAGAAGATATAAGGGGGAAGGAGGGTGGGAAACCAGGACTGCAACAGTGAATGCACTTGAACATCTACATTTAGTGTACACAACTGTACTATGTTCTTTGTGTTTCACTCGTCACCTGAGAGAGGATTCCCAAAGCTGAGGAGAGGGGTGGTAGGATTAGTAAAAGACCTAGGCATGGGTCAGCATGCCCTGCAGAACTGCAGAGGTAAACCCTGCCCTAGCCTTAGAAAGTAGAGGTAGGTGGTAATGCTTGGTAAAGGTATGGACAGAAGTCCAGGTGGCAGCTTCCAGGATGTCCCTGGTGGGAACTCCTCTGAGGAATGCTGTGGAAGTGGAGGCTGCCCTAGTGGAATGGGTTCGAATAGATTTAAGGGGGGGGTGCCCATGTAATCTATAGCAGAAATGGATGCAGTGTGATATCCATTTAGAAATGGTTTGCTTGGAAATGGGCTTTCCCTCTGCCCCTGGGGCAAAGCTGACAAGTAGTTGGCCTGTTTTCCTGAATGGTTTAGTACGGTCCAGATAGTATCTGAGCTGTCTGTGCACATCTAGTGAGTGTAAAATTCATTCCCCCTTGCTTTGAGGGTTAGTTAAGAAGGTGGTTAGATGTATGTCCTGGTTGAGAGTCACATTAGATACCACCATGGGCATAAAGGATGGATTAGTCCTCAGGGAGACCCTGTCTGCATGGAAAATGATGAAGGGCTAGATGGCCATCAGTACCTGAAGTTCTGAAACTATTCTGGCTGAGGTGATAGCTAGGAGAAAAGCAGTCTTCCAGGAGAGGTATCTTCGCTCTGCTGAAGCAGCAGATTCGAAGGGTGGCAAAGTTAGTTTTTCCAAAACATAATTCAGATCCCAGGCTGGAGTGGGCGGCCTTCTGGGAGGTCTGATATTAGATGCCCCTATGAGGAATGGTTTAATCAAAGGATGGGAGAACAGGAGCTGTTCTGTAACAAAATAAGCTGAAATGGCAGAGGCGTGGATTTTAATAAAAGAGAAGGAAAGGCCACTATTAAATAGCACTGCTAGGTAGTCTAGGATAAGAAGGATGAAAGGTTGTGAGGTATTGCCCCCTCTGGACTGGCTCTAGTAGCAGAATCTTTTTCATTTTCCTGCGTAAGATTTTCTGGTGCTGGGCCTTCTGGCCTCTTTGATAATTTCTAGGACCCGTTTGCTTACAGTATTAACCATGCAGATAGTTTGAGAGTCTGCAGGTATGGGTGCAGCACACCCCCCCCCCCACCTGAGTCAGGCGGTCTGAGATCAGGGGAAGCTGCCTGGGAGGCTGTAATGTCAGGCCGCGCAGTAAAGGGTACCAATGTTGTCTGGGCCAATCTGGAGTAATGATGATGGCCTTTGGTCTCTCCTCCCTTATTTTGATCAGTACCTTGGGAGTAAGAGGCAGAGGAGGGAATGTGCACACAAAGAGGGTGTTCCAGGGGAAGGTCAAGTCATCCACCTTCCACGCTAAGTGATGGTACTCCCTGGTACAGAACTTTTTCAGCTGATGGTTGAGATGTGAAGCAAAAAGATCCACCTCCGGAGTCCCCCACACCTGAGTGATTTGTAAAAAGATTTTTCTGTGGAGCTGCCATTCTTGGGGGTCCAGTAAGTTTCTACCCAAGTGGCATGCCAGGGTGCTGTTGATCCCTGGTAGGTATTGGGTATTGGGTGTAATCCCATGGAAGAGGCGGTCAGCCAGAGGTTCATGGCTAGCCTGCACAGAGGGTAAGATTGGGTCCCTCCCTGTTTGTTGATACACCACATTACTATGGTGTTGTCTATTTTGATAAGGAGAACCCCTGGCCTGAGATGGGGTTTGAAGGATGTCAGAGCCTTTTGTACTGCCATCATTTCCTTCTGGTTGATGTGTAAGGGAAGGTGCTGGGCATCCCAATGACCTTGGGTGCACCTGCCTTCTAGGTGAGCTCCCCAAGCAATGTCTGAGGCATCGGTGGTAACAGTCTGCCCAGTTGGCACAGGCCCCTGCCCACCAGAGAAACTCGGCCCTTATACAGGGGACCAGAGGGAGAGAGGTCTCTAGAGGTTGAGAGTGCCGACACCAAAGGTTCTTTAGATACCACTGAAGTTTTCTCATGTGAAGCCTGGCCAGAGGAATTAGAAGAATGCAAGATGCCATGTATTCCAAGGCTTGTAGGAACTTCCTTGGAGTGAGGTGACTTCTGGAAGCCAGCTGGTAAAGTAGAGAGGCAGGAAGCTCTGCTTTTCTGGGGGTAGGAAGGCCATTTGGGATGCTGTGTTTGGCAGTGTTCCTAAGAAAATGATCTTCCCGGAGGGTGTTTGCTTTGATTTCTTCTTGTTGATGGTGTATCCTAAGGAGGTTAGGAGGGTTTTGACAAAGAGGAAGTCCTTGAGTAGCTTTTCTTTGCACTCTGCCTGAATGAGGCAGTCGTCCAGATAAGGGAAAATCTATATATTTTTTCTGTCTGCAAAAGGCTATGGCCGGGGCTAAGCAGTAGATAAGCCAAAGGGTAGTGCAGAGAACTCAAAGTGTTGTGAGCCTGCTCTGAAGTGAAATAATTTCCTGCAGGATTCCCTTATGGGGATGTGGAGATAGGCATCTTTTAAATCTAGGGTAACTAACCAGGCATTTTTTGTCAACATAGGCAGCAGCTGCTGCAAAGTTAGCATTTTGAACTTGGGGACCACCAAGGAGGGTGTTGAGGATCCAGGACAGGGTGCCAGGTGCCCTCTTTTCTGGGAACAAGGAATAGTCTGGAATAAAAGCCTTTGCCTGTTTGATCTGAGGGGACAGGTTCTACTGCCCCTTGGCATACGAAAGTTTGGACTTGTTTCAATGCCTCTGCCCACTGATTTGGAGGTAAGAATGGGTACCCTCTTGGAATTGGGAGTTCATTGAAAGACAATTTGTATCCCTGAAAAATGATCTTTAAGACCCATTGGTCCTTTGTTACAGAAAGCCAATTTTCTTTCCAGAGGGAGAGCCTTCCTAATTTTTCATGTGTGAAAAGAGGGCGGGGGGAGAGACGAAGTCATTGAGAATTTTTGCCATAGAGGGATGGCTTAACTGGTCCACTGTTTGGTTCTCTGCTATCTCTGGGACAGGAGCCTGAGTGGTCTGTCCTTGCGGGGCTTACCTTGCTCCTGTCTGCTAGGTGCAGGAAAAGACCAGTTTTTTGAGGGAAAACTCCTGCTGAACCTAGCAGGTTGTACCTGAAGGAAGTCTTTTACTGTTTGCATAGATTTTGCTTCATCTTCCATCTTTTTAAGCACCTCTTCTGCTTTTACTTCAAACAAGCGGTCCTTATCCAAGGGTGCATCAATTAATTTAGATTTGACATGATCAGGGAGAGGTTGTTCCTTCAACCATGCATGTCTCCTAATGATAGATCCTGACACTGCTGCCCTGCTTGTGGCTTCTAGAGCTTCATATCCACAGTGTAATGAGTGTCTGGTCATTTGACAAGTAGAGTGCAGAAAATCTGCTAACTCTTTCGAATTGGCACAGTCACAAAAGGTTAAAATCTTTTTCTTTAATAGTTCCAAAATGTGTTGTTGATATTTTAACATGTTGAACTGACAGTTGAGTGCTCTGACAGCTAAGGTTGCAGAGGTGTCTACTTTTTAACCCCATCTGTCTACAGCTTTGGAATCACTGTCAGAAGGAATAGGAGTCTTTGCAGAACTAGCTTTAGCTCCTTTTGGTCCCTGTGCAATGACACCTGTGTCTGCAGCAGGATTTCTGTACAAGTATTTGTGAGAATCCGGTACTCTAATACTGGTCAGGTTTACCGGGAGCAGGTGGTAGGAAGTCAGGAGCTAAGCTGGATTCATGGAAGACATCATCCACCACCTCTAAGATGGGGGGATGGTCAAGAGTCTGTGCTGGGGCAGGTCTAGAAACTCTTAGTCTTTTCTTAGACTGACGGAAGTCCGGGGATTCCCAGTGGAAATGTTCCTCGAGGGTGTGAAAGGTTTCCCCAAAGGAAAGATCTTCTGATGGGGAGGCAGAAGGAATGGATTCCTCTGCATCTGAATCCTCATAAGCAGTCAGAGGTGGTTGTTCCTCTTCAAAATCTGAATAATCAGACTCCTCAGAATCCTGTTCTGTCAGTATTTCAGGAGAAGGGTCTTTTTTCCTTTTAGAAGTTGTGGCCTGACTATCCCCGATAAGGAAGATAAGATTCTCCGCCATTTTAAGCATTTGAGCTTGGGGTGGTGGAGCAGGAGTAACATGTTTGCTAGAGGTAGATTTCCTAGGAGTGGCCTTGCTTCTAGGCTTAAGAGTATCCATCGGTCTGAGAGAAATTATAGTTGGATGAGAAGACGTCAGTTTTTGCCTAGATTCGGTAGTGCAAAAAACCTCCTTGGAAGCTGGTGCCTGTGTCACGGCTCTGGACCCAACTGAGGCAGACGCAACCAAAGGCTCAGAAGACAAAGAAGATTGCTGCAGCATACCGGACTCCAAAAGGGTCTCGGTAGAGGCCTGCGAAGGTATTGGATCAAGCATCAGGGGCTGCGAAAGCGGCTCACTGAAGTCCGGAGAACTGATGACCTGCTTAGCGGTAGAGTCGTCGGAAGGCTTAGTTTTGTGTGGTCTGTCTCTTTCTTTATCTTTACATTTTTTCGGAACATCTACAGATTGTTGGCTGATGGACGCCATTTCGGAATGCGAAGACGGAAGATGAAAATACCTGGCTACAATAAGAGCTCTACGACAAATTGTTCTCATTTAAAGAGGACATAGAACCAGTAACAGGGGACGTCGGGGTCTGGGCCTAAACAAGTGACACAGTATGAATGGAAGTCTGTGTGGGATTCGCTTTTCACAGGCGAGACAATTAACTTTTTCGGACATCGGTTAGTGCAAGAAAAAAGGATCCCCAACAGGGTACTTGGCTTTAGATGTTTTCAGCTGTAATTCAAACTCTTGTAGTGACCGACTGGCACACTTACAAACTGCTTCTGCTACGGGCTCCGTAGCAATAAAGACTGATGTAATGGCATTGGCTGCCTTGCTTTATAGCACTGACGACCTGACTTCAGTCAGCAAGCGACAGCAGCCGACGCAGAAAAACATTGACTCTGGTATTCGGGCTGGACGACTGCTACCACAGCAGGGATAACCCACAGGTGATGACTGCAACAGCGAAGAACATCTGCAAGACATAAAACTCAAACCTGTAACCTGCCACTTCATTTACACATCTGCGTTACTTGGTCCATTTCATCATACCTGAAAATGGAATGCAAGCACCTATACAGACTACAGTGCACAGTCAGACTTTGAAAGAAATTACTATAGTACGGGGGTGGGGGTGGGGGGGCTGTTAAAACAGAGAACTTTTCCTCAGTCTATGTCACTTGAAACCAAACACAAAATAGGGCACCCAAAGTTTGAGACACAGAATGCCCGTTTACATGCATGTATACAACCTAATGATTGTTGGATGAAAGGGGATAACAAATGCAAATGAAGTTCACTTAATTGCACAAATGAACAGAAGAAATTAAAAGCTCCACAGAAAAGTGTAGCAGCTACTTCCTTAATTATTTTTTCTGCGTTACCCACACTATTAACAGCTAATTCAAGAAATGCAAGCAGCACTTAAGACTCTTAATGGTACTTAGAGCTGCAATCAACATTTAACAAAACATTTTAAGAAACATAACTGCAGATTCCAGCTAGTCATGTACTGAAAACTGATTTTAAGTACACACGCTTCATAAAAGACGTAGAGAAAGTATTTTGTAACAGTGCAAACTTTAATAATTAGCATTAACAAAACGATTATGAGTAGTTCACTTCATTTTCTATGCACAATACCACCGAGGGTAGGTAGCATGCCCTACGCAAGACCATGCAAAGACAGACAAGCCCTCTGTCTGTGAGAATTATACAAAAAATGACAACCTAAGAACTATACAAAACACTTGTTCTTAAGAACTTTATTTAATGTCAGAATTAACTTGTGCACCTTGAATCCTTGAAAAAACTGTCCTAAAACATTTGCTACTTCAAAGCCTTGTAGCTCCATGGAACCGCAAGGCAAAGCTCTCAAGCTCTTACATCCATAGTCAGAGATAAATCTGGACATTATCAGGGACACTTTTATAACCTTAGTAATACTGAAGTGAGAAGCTGACAGAATGTGTATGTGAATTAAACATGCATTTTCTGAAGAAGAGTGTACTCTAAGCAGCTTAAGAATTGATACGTTGGGGCAATGCAAACTTTTGAACCCTGAGTCACTACTACTATTTTCAATTGTCTGAGAGTGACTACACTGCGTTTAACACTGCCAGTGAAACCAGTAACAATCAAGTACTGTGCAAGCAAAAGTCTGGCAGCAGCTAACACTGTTCTGACAGAATCTATTTTGGGATTTGGTATAGTAAAATGAGAGGCTGTTTTTTCTGTGTCTAAGAATGCAGCGGTAAATGAGATTTTAAATACAAGACAGCACTTATTGTAAGGCCATATCAGATATGCATGTTGTAGGCAGCAATAAAATAAAGTCAGAAATTGTTTTTTTTTATAGCGTAAACGTTTTTGCTCTGCATCAAAATTAAGTGGCTAATCTCTAAATTAGGATATTCTTAATGCTCCTGTTCGACTAGTCAATCTAAAGGCATGACAGAGTTGAGAGATAGGGATGTAATCATTCCAATATGCAACCTTCTCCATGGCTTCGGCACTATTTTTTTTCTAAGATACAAAGGTGCAGGTAAGACAGCAGACAAGGTAGTAACAGAGGTTAAGGCAGTAAGTGAAATAAAGCAAATAGACAAGAATAAGGTGTGTGCGTGTGTGTGTGTGGGGGGATGCATCAGTGTAGAACAAAGGTGGAAGGACTGAGCAAGCAGCTACGTGCCCATGACTGGAAAAGGAAATGTAGTAAGTATTACCTTTTACCTAAAAGTATATCACATTTATAAAGGCAGAGGAAAATGAAGTGTGGTGCTGAAATGAGCAAAATGAAAGCTACAGAAAATAGAATGAATGGGTGCGGATTTGTAAACAGAGGGAATGGATAAAGACCAAAGGAAATCAAGGGGTTCAAACCCCAAAGTCTTTCTGGGCACTACTCCAAGGTTATATGGCAAGTGAAAGAACTGCAGGGCTACTCATGGTGCTGCACTGCAAGTTTTGTAAATCAGGACAGGTGCCGATGTACTGGTAACCAGACTACAGATACAGTAAATACACAGAACACTACTGTGATAACTCTAAGAAAAAGTTTACAGGTAAAATTCCTGCAGGCTGGCCGACTTCCTAAAAGGTCTATGCCAATATAGATGTAAAGAAAAGAGGTTCTACTAATATAACATATTCCAGTACCTTTTTAACTCCTGCGCAGGTGATCAGTGGCTTCTCTATTATTCCTAAGTTCTCCATTCTATGCCCTTGAAGTAGCAAAACCACATCCCTAACTAATGTCAATGGAAAGTTCTAACAACGGTCATCACCCAGAACACTGGAAGTGAGAGAAACAGACTTCAACTCTGTTCTCCAAAGCCTCAAAGTGCACAGTTCACAATACTGTACACAATGCCCAGCACACGCATCCTTCTGGACAAAGGAAAACAATTTCTGGTTTCATGATGTCATATTATGTTTATGTCCTACAAGCTGCATCACTCCAACTCTCCATTTAAAGTTTATCATGCAGTGGCAAACCCGTATACCTTCCTCTCAGGACAGGTGAGCAGGCCTCTAAAATCACACACTCCTTTTTTTGTGTGGTTCTCCACTGCTGGGTACAATAATCAAACCCATATCACCAAATGATTGGAAACAAAATGCCAATACTGGACAAGAGGAAAATGGACATGAGCAAAGATAACCAGTGAAGATTTAACATGGACATCACAGAGGCATTCAATTTCATTTCACTTATGAAGCTGATTAGCAAAATTTAAGTTCAAGACAGCTCTGCTACTAGAGAGCTTGCAGATAAGGCAGTTTAGTCAATACTTGTCACTGTGAAATCATCCAAAAGACCACGGCCCAGTGGGGGAGTACTGCAGGGGATAAAACTCAATCTTGTAAGGGATATGCATGACAGGCAGCACATACCAATGCAGTGAAGAGAACCAATCTGCAGATAAAGGTATGGTTGCGCTGTAGTCATCACAAATGGGTAAAATTTGCTGCTATATGAGTGTGTATAAATTTGGAAAAGAGAGGTGCTAGCTGGAGACATGCAAGCAAGTGTAATGCTAAGGCCTACCTGAAAGGAGTACCCACTTTGAAAAGGTTTGGTAAGTAAGAAAGAGGAGGAGAAACAGGACATTGGCATGACAACAGGGCACTCTAATAACACAACACTGCAGTCCATAAAAGGCATTTTTCAATGCACAGCCAGATAAGTGGACCTGAAGAACCCAAGGTCATTGTTCCACTTTATACAGGACACTGGAGAGGGTCCACACTCATGATACTGCATGCAATTGTAAAAGTTCTACATTAAGGATGTCAGACTGACAGAAAGGGATTGAGGAAGAGAACAGTAATGATTAAGTAACTTTGGAGCATTACATAACTGGAGAGCAATCAACATGCAAAGTCTGCAGGACAAGAAATGTTTCATTACAGGTAGTAAAAGGCAGGAATTGCAACAAGAGATGTATCAAATCTAAGCACATTTCTTTTCAGGGTGGGTGACATGTTCCATTTAAGACCATGCAAAGACAAGAAAGCCCTCTATCTGTAATACAAGGCCACACAGCAACCACTGGACAATCTAGGTTGAATCTTAAATTCGTGTTTAAGGTGAGAAAAGACATTTTACCACAAGGATACCATGATCTTTTAAGCCCCCACCACACCTGTTGCAAAATCGTAGTCCAAAGGGGAAGTCACGTGGTATGGCAGAGCCGAGTGGAAAGAGTGAATTTCAAATGTAGAGGCATGCACAGCTGTGTAAGGGATGAACACCTCCTCATACATACTCAACATTCAATTAACAACTTTCTTCACTGTCCTTCAGTAAGTTAGACTGCATATGCGTAAGAAAATCTATGCAGCAATCTTTATTTACTCAACTTTAACAGGGTAGCACACTGATCACAGCAGACCATTTTGCAAGTACTTAGCTTTGTTATGGTGTTTTCTAAGTGGGAAGTCCCACTGGTCCACTCAAGTTATTTCTCCTGAGAAGCATAAAGTCAAGTGATATGGTCATGTTTTAAAATATATGCAAAATAGGATTCAAACTCTGGTTCTCCTTCATAAAGGAACACCTTAATCACTTTTCTACCCTCAATTCCTCCACACAGTTGTATTAATATCAAAGCAAACATCTTGTCTGCTTCTGAGACACTGAAGTTAACAGCAGTGTCTAAATAACGTCTGTTCACACCAGACCAGTATCACCCAAACAATTTGTAAAATCGAATAAACAAATCAGTTATAGTTGCTCTCACTGCATCAACTTGAGTTAGCATCACAGAATGACATCAGTAATGGGAGAAAACAACCACTAGTATGCAAATGAGTCAACTCACAGAATTTAACTTGACAGTTACCATATACACAATTCTTCTCTATAAATCAGTAAACAATGCGACTGATACAGAAAGGTACACCACTACTGATCAGTGAAGAGTTTGCCTATCAACAATGAGTGTATTTTTTAATTCTTAAATACACAAAACAGTAAATTTATGCAGTAATCACAAAAAGAAATACATAGGCTGCTTGTGAAGGGAGAGTAAATGTTCTTTTATATGCAATGCTTTGCAACTATACTTATTAACCTGTGACTAAAATTAGCACCAAAACACAACACACCATCCCTAAAAGCAGAATATTTCAGTTCACTTTTGTACTTGCAAAGACAATTATTTGCTGTGGTACCTAAATATCACCATTTGCAGCTACTATTATCTTCCTTAAATACTATGACAACAAAAGTTAAGTTGTTTACATTTGTGATGTAATTCACTGCCTAACAGAATTACCTATAATTTCCACCATTTCTCAAGGGTGGAACAGAGTATTTTGTGCACTGAAGTCATATCCGATTGTGAATTAGGATACAAAACCACCTCCCCATACACAATTCAGTGTATGGCATAACCATACACCACAGAGAAATGCATACAAAGATAGATCTGCAGGGTAATCACAGAGTGGAAACAGTAATTATAGAGAATGGCTTACAGAATAATTTAAAGAGCTGGACAACACCCAGTGGCCCATTTGTTTAGGCTATTTTAAATGTATATTTACATGGCAGTGTCAGGAACATAGACAAAGGCAGCACATTCAATTCCAAAGCCAGGCTATAATAGTAAATATTTTGTTTCACAGTAACTAACGAGAATAGGACGAAACCAGTACTCCTAATTTTGTGCAACTCTGTCATGTGAACAGCAGTATTCCTTTTAACGGAGAGAATTTTACTTACAGACTTGACTACAATTAATGGCATACATTCATGATTACATTTCACGTAGTTTTACCAGCACACCCTTTCAAGTCTGACAAATCCAAAATAAATAGCAAAAATGGTTCATACAGATGCACTATGGCATGCAGGAAGGGAAAATCTAGGACACGCATTATTCAGATAAGAATGGTTTGGGAAGTAATCAAAATACATAACTGGAAATTGATTTAGTTTCTCAATGCATTCTTTAGTATCTTTCACACACAAGTGTTACATTTATTTACATATTTACACTTTGTCTAATGAAACACTTCCCTTAAAGACAGGGCAATTTTTAATTTAAAATCATCTCTTTTTGTACACACACATTTTAAACATGTTTATACATGTATGCACATACCCACCCACCCACCTTCTGGATCCATTGCTAATGATGTTTTACTGAAACTGGTCTGAAAGACTGCCGCAAACCTTTTAAGGTTGCAAACAAAATGAAGACGGTTAATTTGCTTCATTATGAGGATTTTTTTTTTATTTAACTTTCTGCATTATCATTCCCCAACAAAAGTTCCAAATTCATTTCAGGTGCAGCGGTGCAGCTCCATAAAGCAATGCATCAGGGAAACATTCATTTGACAGAAGCTGCCACTGTCTTACAGTACAAAGATAGGACCTGCAAGCACGCTTATATTGAACCATAAAATAAGTTACACGACTTTCAATTCAAGTGCAATGCAAGAATCACTGAAGGTAGAAAAAACTATGGACTGCACAGTGTACAACTCTGTGGGCTTTCAAGAGAAAATTTGATACAGGTTGTACTCCTGTTGTTTTAATCTGCAAGTATCTTTATGCCGCATTTGCTAAACTCTATTCATTTAGTGCCATCAATTAACATACTCAATCACCCCATGTCTGCTCACCTCTGCCATGTATCTGCACTAACAGCAGCAGCCTTATCAACTATTGTTCTGAGATTTGTACTTTCTTCTCCTTCCTACTAAAATGCCACCACCATCACATGAACGAGCGCTAAGGCTATGCACACTTCAGCTTGTTCAGTCTGAGAGACTGTCAAGCAGACAAATCTAAAGACTGCCATCTTTCTGACTATTGCATCCAAGCAGGACTGACATGAACCACCCCCCCCCAAATCAATGACAGAGTAGAGCACCACCCAACGAATCATATCCAGTCAGACTTAAGACGGGTGCTCCTGTCAAATGCAGTTTAACAATTCTACAGCCACCTGCTCTGTCACTCTACCAACAGACCTTGGAAGTAGGCCACGTACCTGTATGTCTTGTCTAGTGAAGGCAAACGTTTTGGGCTCGATGTGTCAAAAATTTAGAAAATACCTATCCTGACTCTGCTAGCATGCCCCCCCCCCCCCATGAACAAAAGAGAATCAGTTCTTTACATATTCATTTAATTAAAAAAATACAGTCCAATCGTGTGCTGCTATGTATTATAAAAGAAAAATCAGTGACTTACAATAGAGGAAAAAAAGAAGTTATGTTCTTACCATAACGTTCCATCTGAGTAGTAGACTTCATTCTTCCGCACATATGGGTATACGGATCCGATTAGGATCAGAGCCGGCAAAACTTTTCAAGCATCAGCTCCGAGCTCCTCCCTTACCTATATTACATCACTTCCTCCTATCTAGCCCCAGATCGAGTTTGCTGACACTAAATGGCAACATAACCACAATCCTAAACAGGAAAAACCTGAAGAGTGAGGGGGATGGAGGGAGGGAAGGTGCAGAAGAATGAAGTCTACTACTCAGATGGAACGTTATGGTAAGAACATAACTTCTTTATCTAAAGTAGTTGACTTCATTCTGCACATATGGGACAGAGTCCCCAGCTACTAGTATTCCTGGGAGGCCCCTATGGAAGGATATTTCTGAGCACCGCAGAGCCAAAGGATGCTCTCCCTCTAGAAATAAGATCCAGTTTATAATGAGAGATGAATGTGTACGAATTGGCCGAAGTCGCTGCCACACAGATATCGTCTAATGGAACACTTAACCAGAAAGCTGCAGAAGTGGCCATTGCTCTAGTGGAATGAGCCTTCAATACACCAGGAGGAAATAAGCCTTTGTCCTTATAAACCTGTGCAATACAAAGAGTGATCCACCTTGCTAAGGACCCTTTCGAAACTGCTTTGCCCAAAAATGGTTTAGAAAAAGAGACAAACGATTGATCCGACTTCCGGAAGGGTTTAGTCCTATGGAGGTAAAAACAAAGCTGTCTATGGACATCCAATAAATGAAGCTTACGTTCACCTCTATTTTGGAAATTTGGGAAGAAGACTGGCAAATTTATAGACTGATTAATATTGGCTGCTGAGGACAGTTTGGGAAGAAAGGAAGGATTCGTACACAGCGAAACCCTATCCTTGTGGAAAATCAAATAGGGGGGCAAGGAGGATAAGGCCTGCAACTCAGAAACTCTCTTGGCTGAAGTGATGGCGTCCAAGAAGGCTGTCTTCCACGAAAAAAACTTCACCGGAACTGATCCGGCTGGCTCGAAAGGAGGAGAGGTCAAAGCCTGAAGGACTAAAGTCAGATCCCAGGGGAACACTGTTTCTTTAACTGGAGGTCGCAATAAAAAAGTGCCCTTCAGGAAAGCTTTACACAATTTGGCAGAAGCCAGTGCAACCTTATTTTCACCCACATGAAAATTAGAGATGGCAGTCAGCTGAACCTTGATGGTGGAAGCACTTGCACCTGATCAAAAAAGATCAGCCAGAAAATCCAGTATGACCAGGACGGGGGCTGTAAATGGGTTCAGATTGCACTGAGAGGCCCAAATGCAAAAACGTCTCCACTTGCTATTGTAGAGTTTCCTAGTGGAGGCTTTAAGAGAAGCTACCAGAATTATTCTTAACAGGGGACGAAAGTCCGGGAGTCCTGATGATCATGGGAACTGGAGCAGCTACGCCATCAGCTTCAGACTGTCCAGGTTGGTCAGGGGCAAGGGGCAAGCCCGACAGGTGAGATATCAGATCCGGGGCATGGATCTAGAGTCCATGGAGAAGCCAACAGGTGAGACCATAGGAAGGGAAACCACATTTGACGCGGCCAGAAGGTAGCTATGAGAATGACTTTGCACTGCAGCCGGCAAGCTCTCTGAAGGAACTTCGGAATAAGAGGTAACGGGGGATAAGCATACAGTAGCCCGGGAGGCCAAGCATGGACCAGAGCGTCCCTCGGGACATCCCCCGGAGGGGGGATCAGAGCGAAGAAGTTGCTGCACTTTGCGTTGGAAGGAGATACGAAGAGATCGCAGCAAGGTTGACCCCCAAACACGGAAGATCTTCTCTGCCACTGAATGTTTCAGAGACCACTCGTAAGGCAGAAGGACTGTCCGCTAGAATGTTGGAGCGTCCCGAGGTATGCGTTGCGATGAGAAACGGGCTGGTGGATATGGCCCACTCCCAAACCCTCATGGCCACGCGACAAAGGGGGTAGGATCGGGTCCCTCCCTGTTTGTTTATATACCAGACTACCGACATGTTCTGATTGAATGGCTACCGTCCCCGGAAGTAGGACAGGGTGGAAGGCTCTCAACGCTAAAAGCACTGCCCTCATTTCCAAGACATTGATGTGTAGCTTGGTCTCTGAAGGGGACCACGTGCCTTGGACCATTCTTCCCAGAAGTGCCCCCCACCCGAGATGGGAAGCATCCGTGGTCACCGTGGCTTGAGCCGGAGGGGCTAGAAACCTGTACCCCGCGAAAATGTCCGCTGATTGAAGCCACCACTGGAGTGACGTTCTGCATGTCTGATTGATTCCGATGTGGAAGCTCATCGGAAGGTCTAGCCAGGACCATTGAACTGCTAGATTCCACTGAAGGACTCTCATGTGAAGACGTGCAAGAGGGAGGATAGAGATTGCGGCTACCGTCGAACCCAGGGCCCTGAGAACATCGGCTGCTGTGACTACTGAGTGATCCAAGATCGCCAATACATGGAGTCTGAGATTTGCTATCCTTTCCGGGGTGAGAAAAATCTTTGACTGAATCGAATCCAACCGTGCCCCAATGAAGTCTATGATCTGAACTGGAGCCAGGTGGGACTTGTTGATATTGATCGTGATGCCTAACTTGTGAGCCAGACTGAGGAAGTAGTGTAGGGCCTGACAACAGAAGTTTGGTGGATGCAGCGAAGAGCCAGTCGTCTAGGTAGGGGAATACCTGAATGCCCTGAAGTCTCAGGTGAGTCGCTACGACCGCCATAGCCTTGATGAACACCCTGGTGGCTGTGGTGAGACCAAAGGGTAGGGCTCTGAATTGAAAGTGACTGGCCCCTAGCCAGAAGCGAAGAAACCTCCTGGAGCTCCTGTGGATCTTGATGTGATAGTAAGCGTCCTGGAGGTCTAACGAGTACATCCAGTTGCATTCTCTCAGAAACGGTAGAATGGACTGTAGAGAGACCATCTGGAATTTTTGTTTCTCTACCGACAGGTTGAGGACAGACAGGTTCAGAATGGGCCTGAGGTCCCCCGTCTTCTTTGGCACTAAAAAGAACCTGGAGTAGATGCCTGATCCGGACTGATCTGGGGGGACTGGCTCGATTGGTCGTTTCTCTAGCAGCTTCGAAACCTCTAAAGCTGCAACCTCCCTGTGAGCGGGTGGAACATCTGGAAGGCATGCTGGAGGTATGGGACATGAAATGAAGGGGATAGAATATCCACTGGACATGATGTTCAACATCCAGCGGTCTGCAGTAATGGACTTCCATGCCGCTGGATGCAGGGAAAATCTTCCCCCAACTGCCTCCAGAGTAGAGCAGCCAGGCAACCCCTCAGGCTTGCTGTGTGGGTCTGTCGGAAAAAGGTTCTCTACACCCGGAGTTTCTGGGACCTCCTCTGCCTCTGGGATGGCATCAGTCTTGTCCCCCTCTGCCTCTGGGGGACGAATATTCCTGAGTGTCACGAAAGGACTGTGATTTCCGGAACCACATCTTCTTTTGCCCCTTTTGGTTCCTGGAATAGGACCTCTGGGGGTTAGAGAAGCGGATTCCGACACCTGACAAAGTCTTTCCGTGCTTCTCACTCTGGGTTAGTGTGTCACGTACAGTCTTCCCAAAGAGGGATGATCCATCAAATGGGGCGTTGATGAAAGATGCCTTAAAGGGGTCCGCAAATTGACACAGCCTGATCCAGGCATGTCGCCTCAAGGCAACGCCTGTACCAGCAGCTCTAGCGGCTCCCTCTGTGGCATGAGAGAGGAGATGCATAGAGGTATTAATCACTGATTTCAGTGTAGTCATCTTCGCAGTGAAGGACTGCTTGTCCTGCTGTGACAGAGACTCCGGGGGTGACTCGGTTAGCTCCGATATAAGGTCTCGCTGTAGTCGGATGACATGTACCAAGTAATTCAGCGCATGGATAAAAAATGTCGCTGATGACTACATGCGCTTCCCAAAATGATCCATCAACCTGGACTCCTTGTCTGGAGGATGGACCGAGGAACTCTCCTGTGCCAGTTCCTTCTCTGTGTCAGCTGCAACCACCAAAGTGTCTACCGGGGCTCCCTTGGATCATGCCTGCCTGTCTGACGGTGGGGAAAGAATTTTGCCTGGCCTTTTGTGTATAGGATCTACGGTGTCAGGATCCTTCCATGCCCTAGTGGTGATGAGGACCACCAAAGGGTCAGCTGGAGGGGAGACACAGGAAGTAGATGAGCCCGCGCCAAAGGCTTCCAGGAATACGGGCTCATCCGCAGAGGGTTTGGGGGCTGACCACCCTCCTCTTTTGGTGGAGGATCTCCATAATGTCTCCGAATGAGATGTCCTCGGTAGGTGATCTGTGGGAACTCTCTCCTTCATCCAAGTCTTCTTCAGTGGTAATGGACTCAGGGGAGTCCAAGTGCCTCCTCTTGCACTTGCGCTTACGAGGTTCCGCTCCAGTGAGACTCTCTGAAGAGGATTCGTAAGCCTCCGGAGGTACCCTGAGCGGAACAACCTGGGGTTGCCTTGGCACGGGCTGTCCCTGAGACAGGGCAGTGGGAGCAGAATCCAAAATCAGAGGGGTCTGGGTGGGATCCGAGGATGTGAGCAGAGGTCTCAACCCCTGGGAGAGGACCCTTTCCACTGCCCCGAATGCCGATGGAGAGCACACCTCCGTAGAACGTAAGGAAGAGGCTCTGCCCGGCACCAAAGCAGGGACCGGAGCCAACGGCGGGGTAGTCCGGGCATCACGGGTGGGATCCGAAAGAGCGAGATCTCAACCCTCTGGTCCGACTCCCCGACCACGGCTCTGAGAGTCCCCTGGATCCGAGATCGGATCCGAGGAACTCAAGGTGACAGCTGGCGTCCAGGAAACGAAAACCATCGGCACTGACCCCACAGCTCCGAAAGGTCTCGGACTCTAGAACTATGAAGCATCAGGTCGGATCGGGGAAGGAGCAATAGGGTGGAACATAGCAGAAGAAGAACCCTCAACATAGGGAGAGGGCCCTGGTAAGACCCCCATCTGAATTTGGTTCTAGATGAACCTCCTGATAAGCCTGTCCATATCAAGTTCGGATGCACTCCGAGTCGATCTGGAGGAAGCGACTGACTCGGGTCTGGGGTGGATCAGAGGGGAGTGCCTCTGCTCCGATGGCTCCGTCGGCTCCAGTGAGAAACGGGGAGAGCGGAGCCGAGGAGAACGAAACCTGGGTACCTTAGCAGAGAGGCTGGAGAAGGACTCCCTGTCCGGAGACCTTTTTCTGGGCCTGTCCCTCTCTTTATGGCGCCTTTCCTTCTCTCTCTCTTGTCCCTACCTCTCTGAGACTACTCCGAGGAAGCAGGCCTGGCGGGAGGTTGAGTCCCTGCCTGCACAGAGTCACCAGCTGGGGAGGAAACCGAGGCAGGCTCCAGGGCTGAAGCTGGTAGCAGACCTTTAGCCACAAGCTTAGCCCGATGATCCTTCAATGCCCTAGGTTAAAACCCAAACAACTGTCACAGGAGGCAGAAAGATAGGCGACCCCTAAACATAGAACACACAAGAGTGTGGCCATCGGCTGGAGAAAGCTTATGACCACACTCTGTGCACTTTTTAAAGAGAACTTTAGGCTGTTCAGCCATAGCAAAAGACAGAAAAACCCTAGGGTCCACACACACTTAACAAGGATTGGGCCTAGGCGGGAACTAGTAACACAATACTACACAAACACTTAAATTAATAACTATAATAAAAAAACATTTTTTTTTTTTTTAAACTAACACGACTACCAAACGCGATGTAAGGGAAGAAAAAGGGAAGGTATACACTCAACAATTAGCAACAAAGGACCAAAAACCTTAACAACTAGCTAGGAGCTCAGAGACCACGATGCTGACTCAGAGCGGCAAACGAGATCTGGAGCTTGACAGGAGGAAGTGATGTAATATAGGTAAGGGAGGAGCTTGGAGCTCGGAGCTGATGCTTGAAAAGTTTTGTCGGTTCAGATCCGAATCGGACCCGTATATCCATATGTGCAGAATGAATTAAGTCAACTACTTCAGATCAATATGCGCACTGATAACTGGACTTAAAATAGTGCACCAAAAAATTACGCTAATTACCCTACTTTAAATAGAAATTTTGAATTGAACTGAAAAATATGGAATACACTGCATTTGATTTGATTAACATCAATTAAGGACTTTTTTGCTGCTGAGTTTTACTAGATAAGTGTAGGGTCACATATTTCTTGTATTTTGTTCACTCAGTTTTCCTTGGTAACTCAGGTGTTTGTGAACTTTGGTGTGTCACCCAAAACGTCGTGGTGTGTCACCCTTGACATGTGTCATAGGTTCGCTATCACTGGTCTAGTCGGTCACTTCTTTCTCAGGTGCAATACCTACCTGTTTATTTACAATGCCATAAGGTTATGCTCCCTTTACAGAAATACCACAAAACCATCACAACATAATACAAAGTCTTGCGTGTTTTACACTTTTTTCATTACATTTCTTACCTGCTTCCTTCAGACCCCTGTGCAGCGTCACTCAGAGACTTTAGAAAGGATTTATTTTTGGTAAAGTCAGGCCAGAATATGACTACACCTAGGTATCCTTGTTATGCAGGAACTAAAGACTATATTAGGGCTAGTACAGGCTTACTAGCTTGCACAGAATATAGATGGAATTACTTGAGTGGGCACAACACTTGTACCACAAAGCACTAGTAAACTAGCATCTTCCTATCCAGCCACCTACCTCCTCGGCCCATGTTTAACAGAGACAGTACCATTACAAAGCAACCAGGATTTTACCATTCCTGCAGGCAAGAGAGCCATACTACTGTCTCCCTACCTAGCAGATCACTGGTAACTAGCTAAAAGACGTGTCCTCTAGTCGCCCACACACAACAGGACAGCTTTTTGCTGTATTGCAACAAAATGTCTCCTGCCCACACCAAACTAGTACTGGTGGTTTCCAATCTATAAATGTCTTAAATGTTTGCCCAGTTATCATTAAGAATACCTCCTCCATTCAATATAATCTCTCTACTCCTTTTCTATAGACTTCCTCCACTACAGCAGCCAAGGGCACCCATCTTCTTTCTCCCAACTGCAGCTAATAAAATGTAATCATAGCAGCTGATTTGTCTTCTGCAACCAATTTCCAGGTTAATATCATTTGCATTAAATTAGGAATTCATTCTCTGTTGATTTATCGTGCCAGGGCTGAGGCTTCATTCAATTAAAGCAATGTCATGATGCAGAGAAAATCATTTCAAGCAGCCTGAGCTAAGAGCAAGTATAAATGTTAAAGGAAGTTAAAAAAATATATATATCACAACATTCATTAACCCCAGTGCTTGAGAGCAGACCTTCACTGTGGCACAACAATTACAAATATGTCAAATGGTACCCAACGTGGCAAAGTTTAAAGGATTAGCTGCCTTTTACATCTCACCAGCAATGCTGCTTGAGAACCTTCTGTTTTTATCAAATATATACATTGCCACAACACATGATCCTTCACTATTTATTGGAACAGAAATCTGTATTCATTTACATGCATCTACACGTGCGTATACACACACACACACACACACACACACACACACACACACACACACACACACACACACACACACACACAAATGAGAACGAATGAGCATGGCAAGCAAATCATAAGTCAGCTGGCTCATAAAAATCTTTTTTCTAGAAGGTTTTGCTGTACTGACAATTTACATTTAAATATAATGAAATGCATTTAAAACATTAAGATATTGTATCAGGCAATTCTAACATTTTTTTTCAGATAAAGTTAAGACCAAATCTGAGATGAAAAAACTGTGCATCTTGCATAGCAGAATACATGTAACAGACAATGAAGATATGTTTGTAGTCAAACTGAACTTTTGTCTCATTTCATAACAATTTCTAAATTTAATGCTCCCTGAATGCTGGCCATTTTCAGAGCTACCGGACTTGTATTCTTCCTCAAACTATGGAAAATGAGGTCAGTAAAAAGGGTAACAAAATTTAAAAATGCTGACTACTCCAGTTTCAATATGCAATGGACTTTTCGCCACAGCCCTTTACTCTCATGTGTGACAGCAGTCATACTGAATGCTAAAATGACAAAAGCACCATCTGTCAGAAGGCCCTACAGTAAGTAGCACATTACAAGGCAGGCTGAAAATACCTTTCTTTATAGGAGCTGTTAAAACCACCATTAAGGGGAAGCCAAGTAATGCAGCAACTATGACATAAGCAAATTAAAATATGTCAAACAAACACTTTACTCAAGAACAAATATACATCTCTTGCCCTGCTACATTAGAATGTTTACTGAAAAAAGTTATACTTTGTGATGGAGACATCTACCTTTCAGTTACGGATTCAGCTATTTCTATTAAGCTACAGAACAAATTTCATTTCAAGTACTTGCAAAATGTAGAGGAGGTCTATTTCTGTACATTCCAGATCACTTTTATCATCTTGTCTACACTATAAAACCCCATTTTGTTTAAAGTCTTTAACCTATAACATTTGCAGAGAATGCAACCACACAGTACATTATGTAGTGTAAGGGGCACATGGGTCTTGCTCACTGCATGCTGGGTGGGGGTCAAGCCCTCCCAGTAAAGAATCAACTGTTTTCACAGACTAGTATCAGCCCTAGTGATGTACTGCCAAGCCATTCAAAAAGGAAACTGGTGATGAGCAGAAGGCAGAGGCAAACATCTGTGGAGGGCTGGTGTTAGCATTTTGGGGGTCCCCAGAAAATGTACATTTGGGGGCCCCCTAGAGACTACCCAAGTATCACCCTGTCACTGCCACCCTTTCTAAGCCACCTTTTAGTTCATGTTGCAAACTTTTTGAGTAGCATGCATAGACTGACCTGTAGCTACAATGCTCTATATTATAACAGGCCTGTGTACCACACTGTGTTGGCCCATCTCACAAAGGGGCATTTACAGTTACTGGCATTTAGCTGCAGAAGTGATACAACAACTGTATGTACAGGTCTGGAGCCAAGTGAAATGAAGCCCTAGGTCTACTGTTTTGACCCCCTCACCCCCCCCCCCACACTCCAGTCCCCCCCTGTGTTTCCTCCCATCTTGGGCTCCCCACACCATGGACATTCCTTTTTTCTTCCTTTTCTCACATTTTGCTTTACTCTCTAACTTTTTCAGTAAGCCAAACTTTCCATATGCTCTGAACTGCATTTCAAAGTTTTTTATTTTCTGTGCACACAACCTTTTCGTCGATGATGGCTTGAACAGAAATTATGAATAAGATGATTGTGGGCAAGTAAAAATAATTAATGATGACAGTAATATTTTCTACTCTGTTGCTCCTTGACAGTATACTGCCCACAGATAGGCTAAAATAACCTTTGTACATCTGAGGTCTGTGAGAAAAGTAAAAAACAATGTCCACATTGTCCTCAGTCCAGTCACAAGCTATAATGACTTCCTGTACACATGTGCAAGGTTTGACTGTGATGAAAATTAAAGTAGTAATAACCAGACAATCTCCAGTCTCCCCCCATAACCTACAGCAGCACATCTAAGCAGGGCTGGTTTTAGAAAGGGTGCGGTTGAGAACAGTGGCCATTATCATCTTTATCCTAACAGGGTCATATAACAGCCATGTTCAGGTTAAAGAGCGTAATCAGACAATTCATTTTTTTTCCAACTAGCAACAGCTTTTGAGCCCCCCACAGTAAAGAATGATTTAAGTGAGCCCCTCCCCAATCCATTTATACAGTCTGGGGAGAGGGGACCACTGGATGTCTAGAAGATCAAAATGTCTGAATGTTCTGTGATACATTTTATGCCATACTTCTGAAATATAACTACTTGTTAGCTGCATTTTTTTACTGATACCCAAAACAATAATGTATATGTCCTGGCATTATTTGGTGTGTGCACAGATAAAAATCAGTGACATTTTTAGACACATACAAGCATAAGCCATAACAATACCAGTTTTGTACTTATTTCAAGAAATAGCAATACACTGTGCAACACTGGTACTGCCACACTAGATAAGTGACTGCTTTTTAACAGTCGTCAAATAACAGCAGGGGTAAGTCACTTTTATTTACCTCATTGAGGAGTAATCCACACCTGTTGCTGTCTTTGATTTCACAAATTTTGCTCATAATTTTGCTGTGTCCATTGTAAAAAGTTTGATTTGATGACTAAATAATTCTGGATTACAGACAGTCAAAAAATCCAGACAGAGTTTTATACTTCTTAGAGTCCAAAAAACGCATATTGATGCAAAAGGTGTTATTCTATTAACTTTTTAAGTTGAGTAATATTTAAGACATGTTTCTGATTTGATTTTGAGCCTTTATTCTGCTATTATTTATGGCACTGACTGAATTCTTCAGCAAAAAAGTTGAGAGTTATAGTATCTGGTGTTCTGACAGTATTTATAAAACTTCCAGATAAAGAAAACCATCCCTGAAAATTGGAAGCATCAGCTCTTCTGAAAATCCAGGGTTTGCATTGAAATCAGACACTCTGGGTTGTTGATCTCTTCAGTGCTTACCCTGCTCATGTTAATTATTAGCTTTCACTTATTAGGGTCATATCACAGCCCTGTTCAGGTTAAAGAGCAGAATCAGGAAATTAATACAGTTGTTTTCCTCCTCAGCTTTCTCCAACCAGCAACAGCTTTTGTGGGGCCCCTATACAGTCAGGGATGTTTAAGGGCCTTCTGCAGCCACATGTATTGCAGGTACCTAAAGATTGCTATGTTAGTTTTAGGGGAGTGAATATCCACCAGCAGGGTTTAACTAAGCCAGGGGCTCTATGTCAGTGGTAAAATATTTAATGGAATTGTGAAGCCGGTTACTTGGTAACACTGTTAATATAACCAGAGATATCTTTGAATTTTAAAGGAGTTGTAAAGAGTTATTACCCAGCTGGTTTATTAAGTATACAAGACTGCTGTGTTAGCTTTTCTTGGTTTAACAGACATGTTACAAAATATCAAGATAAGATAACTTGTTGTAGTTGGGCCCCCCCCCCCCAGGAACAGGGGGGCCCCCCCAGCGACTGCAGGGTTCGCTGGTGCCTAAAGCCGGCTGTGCATCCATGAAACACACATCCTTGACCAGAAGAGACATTTATAAACTTTTTTTTCTCCCAAAAGCAAGGAATTGATGACCCTTGGAATCAAGAAACTTGTGGGTAAAGTAATGTGTTTTTTTTTTTTTTTTTGCGTTTTTTAGCTAAAGCTATTGGACTGTAGTAACTGGAAAAGCAAAATGAACATATGAAGAATGAGTTGGGAAATGGCAGTGGTGAACAGGTTATTAAACATCCAAGTGAGAAAAGCTCAGCTGGATCACCCAGTACTGACGGGAGATAATCATTTAGATATTCCTCATGGATCACAGAGGATATTTTGCCTTCAGCCATACAATCATCCAGAATGGTGGATTCAGTACAAAAAACGATGCCCACCCCATGGTGGAATCAACCACAATCAACGTTGGAGCTTCAAACTTTTCTCCCTGGCTATGCTCTTAAGACTCTTTACCAGTGAAACCTTCATGAGGAGAGTCTCTATACTCTGCACACACTTTTTTTCTGTCCTTTCATCTTTGTGTTTTCTTTGGAGGGGGGGCTTTGACACAGATTCAGTTATAAGAATAATGACATCATATCTATAGAGAAACTACATCTGAATTTCTCACAGTAACCAAACAAGTGTTGGTCTGAATCAGACATTTTACAGACAGGCAATTTTTCAAAGGCATCAAAAGCTACCACTATTAAAAAGACCTGCAAGGCTTTCGTTTAGCAGCTCAACAAAGTGTGATTAAAATAAATGCATAAGGAACACTGGAGCATTCTGTAACCTGGTCCTCATCCGTACAAACACTGTGCTGACTTGTCAGCAGAAATAATGCAATTACCACAGGCACTCTTCCTGAAAAATGTAGACTAGCTGGAAACTGGAACTGCATTATCCAAGTCCAAACAGAGGGAGAAGGAAAGGACAAAGTTCACTCCAAAGTAAGAAGTTTACAGACAATAAATGAAAGGCTACTTACAGGTTTACTGCACACGTTCAAAGAATCTGATATTAAAACAATGAAGAAGCCTGAACCATTTTTCTCTACTGCTCAACAGTCAAGGGTTTGCAGCAAGAAAAAAAAGAGATGGGTGGTAAGAGAAAACGTGCCTGTAGCCAGCGAAGGTTTTACTTGCCCAGATCTATTTTAATTATTAGTACAAGTAATATAAAAGAATGTTGAATGCTTGCTTTTAGTATTACCCTATAATATCAACATGTTCCCCCAAGAAAAAAAAACCTTTAACTTCCTGCCACAAACCCAAATTATGTTTCAGGGATATTTTTTGACAGACTCAAAGGACAGAGGGAGAGAAAACAGTCTAAGAGGAAAAAATCGAAAACACTTACAAATGAAGATGTAACACTGTCTCAAAAAGCAGAAGAGCAGAGAAACGGGAAGATGTGGGCAAACGGAGAAATCAAAGAAAAATGTTCAGGAATGACTGCTTGAAATAAAATACTCGCAAAAACTTCTAGAAGTATTAAAATAAGTTGACTACTACAAGGAACAGTATCATATGAACTTACTAGGCTATTGGCCCTGAGGCCCTTACAAGCCTAGCCAAGAATGCAGCCCATGTTCTGAGAAGTCGGCACCAAATGCCCCTTCTTTATAGGTTCATAGGTAGGTACAACTAGGCTATCGGCCCTGGGGCCTATACAAGCCCAGCCAAAAAGGTACCCTGGCTTTTGCCACCCAAGAAAATTATTTTCCTGTGCCACTGTCGAGCAGAGCCACAGAGGTGATCCTCGGGGTGAATTTCCTATGTCCCATCCAATCATCAAGATTTATCCTGAAGAGTGCTAATGAGGAGCTTTGTTTGATATTGATGGGTAGTTTATTCCAAAGTATGGGAAGTCTCTGGGACAGGAATCTATCCCTCCGGCATGTTCTGTTTATTGTGGTGACAAGGTTTAGGTCCCTAGAGCGTGTAGCTCGGAGGGATTGGAATTTCTTTAAGTGGAGCATGTCCAACAGCTCTGGGTTTGACATAGCTTTGTATGTTAGGCAGAGATCACCTCTGAGTAGGTGATATGCGACGGAGTAAAGCTGGAGTTTTTTGAGACGGTCTGTGTAGGACATCTGTTTAAGGCCGGTAATCCTCTTTGTGAGGTATTTCTGTGGCCTTTCCAGTTGTTGTAGATGTCTTGTGAGGTACATACCAAAAGGGGCGATGTACTCTATAATGGGTCTAATGAGTAGAGGGGAACAATGACCTCTTTTTTCCGGGATGAGAAACCTTTGTGATGAGGTGTGCCACGTAGAAGGATTTCATGACTACTGTGGCGATGTGATTATCAAAGGAGAGACTAATGTCCACCTGTGTCCCAAGGTCTCTTATCACACTTTCGGTGTTAAGTATACTACCGCCTATGTTGTAGTTCATGGGTACAGAGTTTTTAACCAAAGGGGATGACAATGCACTTTTTGGCATTGAGCTTGAGGCCATGGCTTTGACACCAGGCATCTGTCTCAGTGAGGCCCTTTTGTAGGATGCCCACATCGTTAGGAGTTTCGATTACGGCTCCTAGTTTGCAGTCCTCTGCGAACTTCGTTAGCCAAAGACCTTCTGTATTAGCATGTACTTCAGAGAAGTAGATACCAAACAGGAGAGGACCCAGGACTGAACCCTGTGGTACTCCACTTGTCACTGGTCTGAAGTCGGATTTGGAGTCTGCTTCTTTCACAGTGTGGGTTCTGTCAGTGAGCCAGTTGGCAGCCCATCTTGTGACATAGGGATTTATACCTAGTTTAGTGAGTTTATCTATAATTCCAGAGTGGGGGATGGTGTTGAAAGCCTTGGCAAGATCTAGATAGGCTGTGTGAACCACCTTACCCTTGTCTACGGCTTTGGTGACTCCTTCAAAGAAGTCTATCAGATTTAGGAGACATAATCTGCCCTTTACAAACCCAAACTGGGTGGGGTCCAGCATTTGGAGATTACCAATGTCTTCGTTTATAAGTTCCTTGGCCTTGCAGACCAGGTTCATCAGGCTAATGGGGCAGTAGTTCCCAGGGTCCATGGTGGCTCCCCCCTTGTGGAGTGGGATAACCATCGATACGCGCCATTCAGCAGACACAAAACCTGAGATGAGGCTATGATTGAACATGGTACTTAGGTGGGTTGCCAGTTTGTTCTGTAGTTCGTGTAGAACGCAGCCTGGGATGTTGTCTGGTCCCCATGGATGCTGTGGTCTTGGCTTTGGAGAGTATGGTTTTTACCTGTGCAGCCGTGATTAGAGGAACTTTGCATTCTTCCAGTATAGAGATGGGCTCTTTAGGGGGAGAGAGGGGGGTAAAGTTAGCACTGAACCTATCTGCCAGGATGTTGGCAATATCAGTTGGGTCTGTATATTTAGTGCCATTGTGCTGTAACTCAGAGCAGATCCGAGTGTTGCCATTGAGCTACAGAATGCTTTGTGGTTGTCTTTAGAATCAGTGGCGATTTTGTTTTCGTAACTAGCTTTGGAGGATTTTATCAGGGATCGCAGCTTCTTACTGAGGCTGGCCAGGGAGCTCCTCCACTCATGGGATTTTACTTTCTTTTGCAACAGTTTCTTCCTTCTGCTGTACAGTTTGTTTATGGCAGGGGACCACAAGATTGGATTCCTTTTTTTGGAGAATAGTGTCTTGGTTCTGTTTGGGATAGCACGATCCATGCACTCATGTAAGTGCTTATAAAGTGCAATTGTGTAGGATTTAGTAGTCATAACTGTATTGTTCATCTGCATGGGTGTCATGAAGTTCACCACTTCTGTCTTAAGAAGCATGAAGTTGACTTTGGAGAAATGTTTTACCATGGTTTCCTTAATAGGGGGTGGGGGCAGGATGTGGATATCTAGGGTAATTAGCTTAGGTTGGATCGGACCAATGAGACGTTGACTTCAGGTGTGGAACACTGGTCACTCATGTTGGTAATGACTAGATCTAGGACATTGTTGCCCCTGTTGGGGGTGTGGATAAGTTGATCCAGGGCATTGGAGTTTATGAATTTCAGAAAGCGTTGAGCGAAGGAGTTGGTACACAAGTAGTTTTCCCAGTTAATGGTGGGGTAGTTGAAATTGCCCATTATTAGGGTGCTTGGTTGAACCCTAATATTTTCCAGTACATAAAGAAAGAGGAGTGGGAATCCTGTGGGATGATGGGTGATCTGTAGCAAGCTACAATTTTTTATTTATTTTATTTTATTTATTTTACATTTGTTAACCGGGCTAGTCTATCTGGATATATTTCCATTTTCAGTAGAGGCCCGGGGAGAAAAGCTCCACATGTAGACAGGACGAATAACAACAAAACAACAAATACATAATAACAGATTAACAAACAGATTTAAAAAAGTGGTAGGTATTTTACTCAAGACAAGAATAACTAATTATATTTAAAGGTATAAACCATATGTTCAACATAATTTCATCATTGGAATCAATTAGAGAAAGTCAATTAGAGAAAGCAAGAGACCAAGGAAAAGAGAGAATATTATGCAAAACAAAGTACAGAATAGAAGAGATATGTATTGCCAGAAAGAGAGAGACAAATAGCCATGAGGAGGAGAAAGAGCCAAGAAAATTTCAATCAGGTTTAGAGCAGGGACATATCCAGTGGTTATTAAGGTGGACTTTTAGTTTTTGTTTAAACAGAGCAGTAGATGCAATTGAAGTAAGTTCGGGAGGAAGTTTATTCCAGTGTTTCCCAATGGCATTTGAGAAAAGGGAATCACCAGCAAGGTTATTAGATTTGGTTAAGGTAACTAGCAGTTTGCTAGAAGAGCGGAGAGAGTTCAGGTTTGAGTAGGGGCTTAAGAGGTTAGATTTGGATTGCAGTTTTGCCCAGAGTTAGCTGCACTTGGATAACCTCGGCTGCATTATGCTGAGCAACTAGCCTGGAGGTGTGGATATCCTTAATGAATATAGACACACCTCTGCCTTTGGTGCTCCGGTACAGGTTACATGGCCAAAACGTGTGGTACAAGTTATAACCTGGTAGTGCAGGGGTACTCTCTGGAGCCTTGAACCAGGTCTCAGTCACTGCACAGATATCGATGTTCTCCATTTTAAGGAGTGCCTCGAGTGAGTGCATTTTGAGATTTAGACTTCTAGCATCGAGTAGCATCATCCTCAGTTTTTGCTTGCCTGTTCCTGTTACAGTGGTGAATTTGTCATTTGAACCTTGTCTAAAAAAGGCACTATAGGGGCGGCAAGAACCTTAGCCAGTATCCGGAATCCCAGGGGTCACAGGTGCAGGCCATCTCTGGCAAAGCATCGTGGTCTGTCGACCATGTCATCCCAGGCAGACAGATACTGGATCCCTTTAGAATGGCACCGGAAGCTTAGCCAATAGTTGAAGTCAATCATTTTGTCCTTGTACTTGGGCATCATTCTGGGTGATGGCAAAATGCTACTTAGGGCTAGGGTCAAACTTGCCTGGGCTACAAGATCGGAGAACTCCTCCATGTCTATTTTCATGTAGTCGAGGGTGGTACGTCTCAGGACATTCACACCAAAATGGACAATGAGAGTCATATTTGTACTTGTTGTGGAGTGACCTGAGTGCGTGGGTTATGTGGCGGATCCTGGCACCCAACAAGGCAGTTGACAGTAACCTCCTTATTTAGCCTGGTGAGTGGGACATCAGTGTGTCTGACTATAGAGTCACCTATGACTATTGTGTTGGGTACGTTGTTTTGCCTAATTGGCTGTGGTCGAGTGGCACACTGAGTCTGCGGGCTGTGTGTCATTTGGTTTGTGTTGGTGGGGGTGGAGGTTGCCTTCCATTTCTGCTTTGGAGGTTTCTGTTGCTTGAGCAGATTATTATTGAGAGCCTCAGCAAATGTTTTTGTGTTTCTATGTGTGGATTTTGGTGGTGTAGATTTATTGAGACTAAGTGAAGAGTGTGGTGTGGTGCAAGTGTTTACCTTCTCCTCTTGACTGTCAAGTTCAATCTTGATTGGAGAGAGCTTTACCCCATTTGGCTAGATAAGTGCATCTCCCACAGGTTGTAGTGTTGGGTGGTAGGTTGAGAGGGTTGTCTGTGTACATGAGGCAATTTCTACAATGCCCCAAGATGCCCGGATTCATCAGATAGACAGGAGAGAACACTGGGAGCTGACCCTTGGACATGCCAGAATAAAAAAAACTATTTTCCTCTAGAAAAGTGAGGAAAGTGAGTACAAGAGCTGTTTTTCTCTAAGCAAGTGAGGAAAGTAAGTACCAAAACTGTTTTCCTCTAGGTAATGAGGGAGGTTGAGTGCTATAGTAATTAGTAGGTTATTTAGTGCTTATAAGTTCTGAACAAGTGCTGATCATGAATAAGCAAATTCAAGTGCGAAAACTAAGAATCTGTATCTGGACTAAACTAGTTACAGGAAAGGGGGGAAATAAGTACAAATGCTATCATTGCTGGGAGCCTTCCTGTGTCCTGACAGAGTGCTCTTCAAACTATCTGGAGATATACAGAACTGAGTATCTTTTTCTGGCACTTCAGAGTTGTGTACGGGTAATTGTTGTTTGACTAATTTTATATCATTACTGGCTGACTTCAGAATTGTGCACTGTTATTTTTGCTTCACTGTATACTTTCTCATATCTCTGCTGAAGGTGTTGGTTTCTGGTTACCCACCCTTCCTATTCCTGTCTTGTTTAAATTTGGAGGCTTTTGCAGTTACCCACCCCCACTGTAGATTTGACACTCCCCCCAGTCCCATCTCTTTACCTCATTCTACCTAATAGACTCCTGCTGCACTTGTTTTTAGTCATTTTTAATTTAATTGCATTTTTTTAAACTGTTTGGTCTAACATTGCTACGTACTCAAGTGTGCTGGCTTGCATTGCATTTGAATTGTTTTTACTGCTGTTTTAGCTACTTTTCTGTATATATATATATATATATATATATATATATATATATATATATATATATATATATATACATACATATACCTTTCCTGTAACTAGTGTAGTCCAGATTCAGATTTTCTGCATCCAGGACTGTATGTAAGCTTCTGAGCCCCCCCCCCCCCCTCAAGCTTTCTGTGTTGGAGGGAAGCCTTCTAGCTTATCAGTGGGAGTGGTAAGCACTAGGTAACCTATCTACCACATAAGGAGTGGTTCTGGCCCAGAAATTGTAGTTACTGGCCGTTTGGGCAGTTTTTCCATCTCTCTCAACTTTCTGATTTAAAAGCCCACATTTGCACTTGTTTCCTCCCTTTCCTGTAACTAGTTTAGTCAAGATACAGATCATTAGTTTTAGCACTTGAATTTGCTTATTCGTGATCAGCACTTGTTCAGAACTTGTAAGCACTAAATAACCTACTTACTACAGCACTCAACCTTCCTCATTGCCTAGAGGAAAACAGCTTTGGTACTTACTTTCCTCACTTGCTTAGAGAAAAACAGCTCTTGCTCTCACTTTCCTCACTTATCTAGAGGAAAATAGTTTTTTTTCAGGCATGCCCAAGGGTCAGCTCCCAGTGTTCTCTCCTGTCTATCTGATAAATCTGGGCATCTTGGGGCAATGTAGAAATTGCCTCATGTACACAGACAACCCTCTCCTCCTACCACCCAACACTACAACCTGTGAGAGATGCACTTATCTAGCCAAACTGGAGGTAAAGCTCTCTCCAATCAAGGCTGAACTTGACAGTCAAGAGGAGAAGGTAAACACTTGCACCACACCACACATCACATAATCTCACTAAATCTACACCACTAAAATCCACACACAGAAACGCAAAAACATTCGCAGAGGCTCTCAATAATAATCTACTCAAGCAAGAGAGACCTCCAAAGCAGAAATGCAAGCAACCTCCACCCCCCAACACAACCCAAATAACACACAGCCCGCAGACTTAGTGTGCCACTCAACCATAGCCAGTAAGGCAAAACAACGTACCCAATACACTAGACATAGGTGACTCTAAAGTCAGGCACACTGATGTCCCACTCACCAGGCTAAACAAGGAGAAGGTTACTGTCAGCTGCCTGTCTGGTGCCAGGATCCGCCACATAACCCACGCACTCAGGTCACTCCACAACAAGTACAAATATGACTGTCATTGTCCATGTTGGTGTGAACGACCTGAGAAGTACCTCCCTGGACTACATGAAAAGAGACATTGAAGAGCTCTCTGATCTTATAGCCCAAGCAGGTATGACCCTAGCCCTGAGAAGCATTCTGCCATCACCCAGAATGATGCCGCAGTACAAGGACAAAATGACTGACTTCACCAATTGTCTAAGTTTCTGGTGCTATTCAAAAGGGATCCAGTATCTGTCTGCTTGGGATGACATGGTCGACAGACCACGATGCTTTGCCAGAGATGGCCTGCACCTGTGACCCCTGGGATTCCGGATACTGGCTAAGGTTCTTGCCGCCCCTATAGTGCCTTTTTTAGGCAAGGTTCAAATGACAAATTCACCACCGTAACAGGAACAGGCAAGCAAAAACTGAGGATGATGCTACTCAATGCTAGAAGTCTAAATCTCAAAATGCACTCACTCGAGGCACTCCTTAAAATGGAGAACATCGATGTCTGTGCAGTGACTGAGACCTGGTTCAAGGCTCCAGAGAGCACCCCTGCACTACCAGGCTATAACTCATACCACACTTTTTGGCCATGTAACCTGTACCGGAACACCAAAGGTGGAGCTGTGTCCATATTCATTAAGGATATCCACACCTCCAGGCTAGTTGCTCAGAATAATGCAGCCGAGGTTATCAAAGTGCAGCTAACTCTGGGCAAAACTGCAATCCAAATTGTAGCTTGCTACAAATCACCCACCATGCCCCAGGATTCCCACTCCTCTTTTCTTGATGTACTAGAAAATATTAGGGTTCAACCAAACACCCTAATAATGGGCGATTTCAACTACCCCACCATTAACTGGGAAAACTACTCATGTACCAACTCCTTCGCTCAACGCTTTCTGGAATTCATAAACTCCAATGCCCTGGATCAACTTATCCAAACCCCCACCGCTGGCAACAATATCCTAGACCTAGTCATTACCAACATGAGTGTTCAGTGTTCCACACCTGAAGTCAGCGCCTCATTGGTCCGATATGACCATAAGCTAATTACCCTAGATATCCACATCCTGCCCCCACCCCCCATTAAGGAAATCATGGTAAAAAATTTCTCCAAAGCCAACTTCATGCTTCTTAAGACAGAAGTGTTGAACTTCATGACACCCATGCAAATGGACAATACAATTAAGACTACTGAATCCTACACAATTGCACTTTATAAGCACTTCATGAGTGCATGGATTATGCTATCCCAAAGAGAACCAAGACGCTATTCTCCAAAAAAAGGAAGCCAATCTGGTGGTCCCCTGCCATAAATAAACTGTACAACAGAAGGAAAAAAACTGTTGCAAAAGATAGTAATATCCCCTGAGTAGAGGAGCTCCCTGGTCAGCCTCAGTAAGAAGCTGCAATCCCTGATAAAATCCTCCAAAGCTAGTTATGAAAACAAAATCACCACTGATTCTAAAGACAACCACAAAGCATTCTACAGCTATGTCAAGAATCTCAATGGCAACACTCAGATCTGCTCTGAGTTACAGCACAATGGCACTAAATATACAGACCCAACTGATACTGCCAACATCCTGGCAGATGGGGGGGGGGGTAAAGTTAGCACTGAACCTAAGATCTCTATACCGGAAGAATGCTAAGTTCCTGTAATCACGGCTGCACAGGTAAAAACCACACTCTCCAAAGCCAAGAACACAGCATCCATGGGACCAGACAACATCCCAGGCTGCGTTCTACACGAACTACAGAATGAACTGGCACCCCACCCAAGTACCATGTTCAATCACAGCCTCAGGCTTTGTGCCTGCTGAATGGCGCACAGCAAAGTTTATCCCACTCCACAAAGAGGGAGCCACCACAGACCCCAGGAACTACCGCCCCATTAGCCTGACGAGCCTGGTCTGCAAGGCCATGGAACGTATCATCATGGAACTTATAAACAAAGACACTGGTAATCTCCAAACTCTGGACCCAACCCAGTTTGGGTTTGTAAAAGGCAGATCATGTCTCCTAAACCTGACAGACTTCTTTGAAGCAGTCACCAAAGCCGCAGACAAGGATAAGATGGTTCACACAGCCTATCTAGATCTTGCCAAGGCTTTTGCCACCATCCCCCACTCTGGAATTATAGATAAACTCACTAAACTAGGTATAAATCCCTATGTCACAAGATGGGTTGCAAACTGGCAAACTGACAGAACCCACACTGCGAAAGTAGCAGACTCCAAATCCAACTTCAGACCAGTGACAAGTGGAGTACCACAGGGTTCAGCCCTGCTGCCTCTCCTGTTTGGTATCTACTTCTCTGAAGTACAGTCTAACACAGAAGGCCTTTGGCTAACAAAGTTCACAGATTACTGCAAACTAGGAGCCATAATCGAAACTCCTAACGATGTGGACATCTTACAAAAGGGCCTTACTGAGACAGATGCCTGGTGTCAAGCTCAATGCCAAAAAGTGCATTGTCATCCCCTTTGGTAAAAACTCTGTACCCATGAACTACAACATAGGCGGTAGTATACTTAACACCGAAAGTGTGATAAGAGACCTTGGGACACAGGTGGACAGTAGTCTCTCCTTTGATAATCACATCGCCATAGTAGTCCGGAAATCCTTCTACGTGGCACACATCACAAAAGGTTTCTCATCCCGAAAAACAAGAGGTCACTGGTCCCCTCTGCTCATCACTCGACCCATTATAGAGTACAACACCCCTTTTGGTATGTACATCGCAAGACATCTACAACTGGAAAGGCCGCAGAAATACCTCACAAAGAGGATTACCAGCCTAAAACAGATGCCCTACGCAGACCGTCTCAAAAAACTTCAGCTTTACTCCATCACATGTCGCCTACTCAGAGGTGATCTCTGCCTAACATACAAAGCTATGTCAAACCCAGAGCTGTTGGACATGCTCCACTTAAAGAAATCCCAATCCTCCGAGCTACACACTCTAGGGACCTAAACCTTGTCACCACAATAAACAGAACATGTCGGAGGGAAAGATTCCTGTCCCAGAGACTTCCCATACTCTGGAATAAACTACCTATCTATATCAAACAAAGTTCCTCATTAGCACTCTTCAGGGAAAATCTTGATGATTGGATGGGAAATAGGAAATTCACCCCGGGGATCACCTCTGTGGCTCTGCTTGACAGTGGCAAAGGAAAATAATTTTCTTGGGTGGCAAAAGCCAGGGTACCTTTTTTGGCTGGGCTTCTATAGGCCCCAGGGCCGAGAGCCTAGTACCTACCTATGAACCTCTGAACCTATGAAATGCGGGCTTTTAAATCAGAAAATTGAGAGAGATGGAAAAAGTGCCCAAACGGCCAATAACTACAATTTACGGGCCAGAACCTCTCCTCATGTGGTACATAGGTTACCTAGTGCTTACCACTCCCACTGGTAAGCTAGAAGGCTTCCTTCCAACACAGAAAGCTTGGGGGGGGGGGGTTCAGAAGCTTACATACAGTCCTGAATACAGCAAATCTGAATCTGGACTACACTAGTTACAGAAAAGGTATTTTTTTCACACACACACACACACACACACACACACACACATATATATATATATATATATATATATATATATATATATAGAAAAGTAGCTAAAACAGCAGTAAAAACAATTCAAATGTAGTGTAAGCTAGCACACTTGAGTATGTAGCAATGTTAGACCAAACAGTTTAAAAAATGCAATTAAATTAAAAATGACTAAAAACAAGTACAGAAGGAGTCTATTAGGTAGAATGAGGTAAAGAGATGGGACTGGGGGGAGTTGTCCCAGATCAAATCTACAGTGGGTCGGGCAACTGCAAAAGCCTCCAAATTTAAACAAGTCAGGAATAGGAAGGGTGGGTAACCGAAAACCAACACCTTCAGCAGAGATCTGAAAAACTATACAGTGAAGCAAAAACAACAGAAAAAGGCTCATCCAGACTCTGCTACACTGTGTTTGCATTCTTCTGTCTGTTTTATTATTAAAACAAAAAAAGAGACCACTCTCTCTGTTGTTCTGAGTCAGGCATTTTTTTTTCTCCTCCTCTCCCCCCCATAAGTTGTCTTGTTAAATACCACTGTCTGTCTTCTTTGCCGCCTCTTCTTATAAATCTGACCATATATCTCTTTTCTCTCTCTACTTTCACTGGCTTATGTGAGTAATCACAAAACCACTTTTTTTTTTGACCCCCCCCAATTATTTAAATTTATTGGCCATCCTACAGTATTTCTCATAGTACCAAAATACAAAAGTAACCACCCCTTTCAGTCCATCTGCATTCTTTCAATCTTACCTTTAAGCATCCCTGTTACTAGCACTTTTCTCTATACCTAAAAGATCATCTCTACTGAGACAAATGTACAAATTGCCTCATGTACACAGACAACCCTCTCCTCCTCCCAAAACACAAACTACATGAAAAGGAGCAGCTCTCTCTCTGATTATGTAGTGGCAGGTATGACCCTGACCTTGAGCCTGATCCTACACCCACCTTCACCCACAATGATGCCACAATAGAATAGATAAGATGATTAGCTTTTGGCTTAAACTCTGTGTCATTCAAAGGGGATCCAAAATGTCTGTCTGCCTGGGATGACATGCTGGACAAGCCACACGCTTCTTCGCCAAGGGGCGGCTTACCGTCACCCCTGGGATTCCGGATATTGGTAATGCTGCTCAAAACCAGAAGTCTAAATCTCAAAATGCAGCACTCGAGGCTCTTCTCAGTATGGAGGCTGTGATGTCTGTGCAGTGACAGAAACCTGTTCAAGGTAGCTGAGAGCACCCCAGCACCATCAGGGTTTACCTCTTATCATCCCAACGGCCCCCAAAATCAAAGGGAGGGGAAAGGAGAGGGGTCATCCAAAGATCACACACACACACACCTCAAGTAACGCATCGCATGCACGATGACCATCCAGGTGCAAGGTGCACCAACCACAGGCAAGACTGCTCAAAATTGTGTGTGTTACAGGCCACCCCTCACAAACTCAGGAACCTCACATGGCCTTCCTGAAAACACTATCATACTAGGTGACTACCCCACCTAATTCAAGGAACTCAACACCACTCAAAAAAGCTGGAACAAATAAACTCCAAATAAAATCAAATGAAAAACATGGAACAACTCCCATGAGCAAAAGAAGGAGAAAAACATACTTGATCTCATCATTGAACGAACATGCTCAACACCGAACCCCGGACCACAACCCCCCTCACACAGATCAGATCATCTCAAATCTCGCTGGAGGAAACCAATACCCCCCTAAAGAGAAAAAAAGACCATAAAGAGCAAAAGCTTCACCGACTTCACACTTCTAAAGACTAGTTTGGTCTAAGAGGCGGTGCCTCAGCACGAGAAACAGTACTGAAGAACTTCAGAAA
Source organism: Protopterus annectens (assembly GCF_019279795.1). Lineage (NCBI taxonomy): Eukaryota > Metazoa > Chordata > Ceratodontiformes > Protopteridae > Protopterus > Protopterus annectens. The sequence continues at coordinate 1,580,241,147 of NC_056725.1, forward strand.
ATGCCTTCTACCAGCACCTGCAGGACTGCATGGATAGCATCCCAACAAACAACAAAGACTTTCTTACCACCAAGCAAAAGCCCCACTGGTGTGGCCCCCAGCCAACAGCAACATAAACACAAAGGAGGACAAAAGGGAGGAGATAGAAAAAAATCCTTAAAAAAGAAGACACCCTTGATCACTATAAGTAAAACTAAGCTCTCTAAAATAAAAATAAAGCAGCAAATTGAGAGAAAAAAAAATAAGAGAACTCAAAAACAATCATAAAAGGCCTCTTTTAATATGTTAGAAACCTGGGAGGAAAACCCCCAGATATGCTCAGAACTAGTTCATATGATGTTGAAGATTACTGAGAGACAGTAGACACTAACAACATGGCTGACAGGTTCAGTGCAAACTCTCCCCCCCTCTCCTCCCCCAAAGGAGGAGATAGATTGCAGCCCCAAACCCCCCAAAACCCTCAACCACCAAGTGAAACTGCTCTCTCAGCAAAAAACACAGCATCCCATGGGACCTGATGGTGTCCCTGCTGTGTGTGTCCCCGAACTCTCTACGAGGGAATAAAACCCACAGCTAGGACAGCTGTTTAATATCATCTCTTACCTCTGGATATGTACCCAGGGGACTTTGGATCATTGGCTTTGGGGGTTTTGTCAAAGGCAGATCATGCCTTCTAAACTTTGTTGACTTTAAACAGTCACCAATTGGATGGCAGAGTGAAAGCCAGTCCATACAGCCTGGCTCGGCCTTTGATACATACAATACCCAACCGGACCCATTGAAATCATTGAAATCTCATCAGCTTAAATGTTAACCCATACATCACAAGATGCACTGCAAACTGGCTACAGACAGAACCCACAGGGTCAGAGTTGCTGGGGTCAGACTCAGCAAAGCCTGGTGTAACCAGTGGTGCCCAGGGGCTCAGTCCTGGGCCCTCTTCTTGTTCAGCATCTACTTTCGAAGTACAAACAAACACAGGAGGTGGCTGACAAACAAAGTTTGCAGATGACTGCAAGGCCATAGTAGAAAAAACACACTGACACAGATATCCTTCAGAAGGGTCTCTTCACAAGCTATAACTGGTGCCCAGAGCCATGCCCTAAAAGTTAAATGCCAAAAACTAGCAATAGGTGGTGGCAATCACCGAGTACAGAAAGAAGTTATCAGGGACGGGGGACCCCAGGTTGATAGTAGTCTGTCATTCAGCCCACCAATGTAGCTAAGTAGGAAGGAAGACCTTCTTGCCCACCACCTTATCATGAGGGATTCTCATCTAGATCAAGGAGGTCATAGTCTCCCCATACTCATCACTCATCAGACCAATGATTGAATACAATGCTGTTCCCAAAAAAAAGATAAAGGGTCTCAAACATCTGTCTATGCTGCCCGACTGAAAGAACTCCAGCTCTATAAAATAGATGAAATACGAATATGACCTCAAAAATCTAGATCGAAAAGAAGAGCCACATCAGCGGAGACGAACCTACGTAAACCCTTCGACACGTAAGGTAAGCTGGATGCTGGAGATTCACCAAAGAAGAAAGATATGCTGTGGAATGGAATAAAGTATATGTAGAGAGCAGGCAGAGCACTTGTTCAAGAGAAATCTTGACCAACCAATGGATGAGATGAGAGATATACCCCAGGGATTACCTCAGTGTCTGCTCAAGACAGACAGCAAAAAAAATGTGGTATAGTTCCCATACTAAAGGGTGGCTTAAGCCCAAAACTATGGAGCTAGGCTTTTGTAAAATGCGGGCAGATAGCCCTAGAGTATGAACCTATGAACCTATGAACCTATGAACAGTGCACAACTCTGACGTCAGCCAGCAATGTCCAGCAGGGACATAGGTAGACAGGGGGATAATGCGAATAGTTGTGTCGTTTGCATTCCCCATGCATTTTTGTTTCTGGGAAGTAGTTTTTGATCTTTATGATTTTCAGCTATGCATAGTAGATGTTGCTTTCAATGGTGTTCAGATGGCATGCTGTCTATCTACAAATTACAGACTGGCTAAACTGAGCTTTAAGACTATAGTTTAGTTTAAAGACTGGATACCAGTGCATTTTTTTCACTCCTTAGAATCAGCACAATTGCTGCCATTCATGCAACAAACTAACCCATTTGTTTCTCTATCAGGCCAACAGCATTATGATCCATTTGCAACCTGGTAGAGATGAGGGCTGGGTGTTAGGGAGTAGGCCATTCTGCAAATCCTGTAGACTGCACTATCCCATCTTCACTGGCAGTTGTTTTTCACCCCTGCTGCTTTCGGCAGTTAGATATAAACACCTTCCTGGCTAAGCGACACATAAAATTCTTCCAAAAGGTGAGTGTACTGGTCCAATGTTAATAAACTATTCATTAACATTTGCAAATGCTCCATTCTGCAGTACAGTGGAAAGAACCATAAACTGTACTACAATATGGGAGTCGTTTTAATGTTGGGTGGTAAGACTAAAGAACTGGGCACAACAGAGGGTCTGAAATTAATCTATAGTTCAAAAATATTTTTTTTTTTTTTTTTTTTTTTACTTCACACTAAAAAAAGAACTTGCTAACAAGTTCTAAGTCAGGCACATTTTCTGTTTACACCTCTAGTCAGACCTACACTAAAGTAAAATGCAGCCTTTGTAGACCCCAATTAATCGAACTGTCCAACCTGAAAAAGTAAATGAATTTACTAACAAAATAAATAAGAATATTGCAGTCATACAGTTACAGACTTGGGTTCCAAAACTTAATCATGCAATGTATTCCATTTTGCACAGATTTTTTGAGATGTGACGTGCACTTTGGACTATGCATCCCTTACTGATTGTTTTTTTCTTTTTAACTAGCATAAGCCACAGCAGAAACATCAGAGGAGCTTGCCACAGCTTTAAAAATATAATCAGTAACACCATGACTACAGAAGTTTCTTCCCAAGTTTTTCCATTACTTTGTGAGAGTATCCCAGTTAAGATAATGCTCTTTTCTTGGGCACAGGTAAGACCTGCTTGGACAGTTATACACGCAACTGCAAATTAAAACATGGGGTTATTGCGTGTATCCCGCCTATGACTCAGACTACGTGCTAAGAGAACTCAGGAATCAACACCAAATTTACTTCACTATGTTCAGTCTGCAAAACTTGGGAACACCGGGGGAAGACAGGAAGTTGTCAGAACTGGCAATGGACAGGGGTAGAAAGCCATAGAATGGTGTATGGGAGCAAAAATGCCCCCAAAACAAAATGCAGGTTGTTAGGAAAGATGCCTGGACCTGCACAAACAGGTAATTCAGAGACAATAGAATGCTGCATCAACACCACACATACTTGCTATAGATGAAGATGCCTTTAGAACGCGGAACTTTGTGTCATCCATACTTCTTCCTGTAGCATCTTTCTTGCCCCAATTTTTATCACACATGGATGTTTTCCTATGAAAAACAGCTACATCTGGCTCCACTTCAATGACCTGGTATAAAGTTAACATTAGGACATCCTTTTCCATGTGGTGTGCTGCCACAGTGCACCATAATGTTTTTTTTAAGATCAGATATGTAGATGGAGAAGCTGTAATAACAGAGGAAAAGGAAATGCTGCCTTCTGGTGCAACGACTGCTGTGAGCACTGTTCCTGCTGTGTAACATTACCACGGAAACAATATACCTTTCACAAAAAGTACTTCATGTGCCGCTATCTTGTTGTTAACAAGCTAAAACCCTGAATTTCTCAACTAACAAACCTTAAAATAAGTCCTTTCAGAATTACATCATAATTGACACGGGTATAAGATATTTACTTATCCTATCTGCTGGATGAAAGTGCTTCCACAGCTTACAGCTTACTTAGAAACAGACAAACCAGATATCCTTGTGGTAAAAGCAGGCCTGTATTTGTGCTGCCTGTATTATCAGCTGAATAAATACAATGCAATTTAACATTTAGAATGAAGTGTACAGAAAATGTAGATGATCTTTACTAAACTCCCAGTTCACGATGTTGTTAATGTAGATTGAATAATGATTTCTAAAAATCCCCTTTTTGTCAGTAAGTGTCTCATGGTGAAAAGAATCCCCAATTTAATCATTTTGTTAGACTAATTAAACAGTTTTAACTAAAATGGACCAAAAGCCTGTGGAAGCTGTTTATCACTGCTGGCCTTTGAGCTTTAAAATACTCAAAGGATTCCCTGCTTTAGATGAGATAATTATTGAATTGTTGGAATTTACTAAACAGCCACAGAAGTGCTCCAAGAGCAGAGAGTTTAGCATTAATCAGTGCTAACAGTGAGCTTTCACTTAGTAAGGCTGTCATTATTATCCAAATATGCTTAGCAGTTTCTGTTAAACTAAAGTAGGTGGTTGTTGCACTGTCTGCATAATGAGCTCAATTAAGTACACATTTCACATAAAGTAACAAAATCTATGTGTGTCTGTGTATGTGTGTTCTCGTTCTTGTGTAAGACAGATAACCATATTTTTTTAAAACACTGCAAATTACTATCATTAGAGAATAGTCAGAGAAAGGGAGGGTATATTGGTACATATCTGGGTCTGAAAGTAAAGAATAGCTGTGTAAAATTTTACCATAACCGTTCATGTCCTTCTCTTCTACGTTACAGTATTCTTTATATGTGGGAAGTCCTCAGCCCAAACAACCAGACATCCGTCCAGCATACAACAGCTTTTAGCTACTGCAAGATACATGGGAAGTCGCATGTATGTGCTGACAATGTCCGCTATAAAAGGACATCCGGGCGTACAATCCTCAGAACTGTAATGCCCCAAAAGGAACACCAGACCTAAGTAACAATAAAATGCTATTTGAGGAATGGGACAAGATATATGGGGGGGGGGGGGCAGGGAGGGATAGAATACTGCAACATAGAAGAGAAGAGAAGGACATCGATGGTTATGGTAAGATTTTACACAACTATTCTATGTTCTTCTATTCAATGTTGCAGTATTCTTTACATGTGGGAGAATACCAAAGCTTAGTAGGAGCCCTGGGAGGAAGAAAGCGCAGAGGAGCTCTGAACTGAAGAGCTTTCAACAAAGCCATGGAGAATGTCCTTAGCAAACCCTGCTCTACATCTAGAAATGGTGTCCAACCTGTAATGTTTGTTGACAGTATGCACAGAAAACCATGTAGCAGCCCCTAAAATAAAATTGGTATCCAGGCCATTAAAGAATGCAACTGAAGAAACCACAGACATTCTGGAGTGAGCCTCAACAGCAGCAGAAAAAAAAGTCTTACCATGGAAATCATAACAAAACAAAATTGCCTTAGAAATCCAAGAAGAAAATGTCTGTTTAGAGACAGTCAAACCCAGAGCCCTGGGATGAAAAGAAACAAATAGCTGATCAGACTTTCGGATAGCCTTAGTTTTATCCAAATAAAATCTTAGTTGTCTATAAACATTCAAGGTATGTAAGATCCTCTCACTGGAGCAATGAGGAGAAGGGAAGAAAGTAGGCAAATGTATAGACTCGTTAAAGAGATGCGTCATTCACCACCTTGGGCATAAAGGAAAGCCTGGTCCGCAAACAGAGACCACTCTTGTGGAAAACCAGAAAAGGAGGCGGCGCCATCAAAGCTTGAATCTCAGAAACTCTCCTAGCAGAGGTTAAAGTTAACAGAAGAACTGTTTTCCCAAGTACAAAACTTTAAAGAAGCTGAGGCTGCAGGTTCAAAAGGGGCCACAGTAAGCTTCTCCAAAACATAATTCAAATCCCAAGGAGGTGGACTGGCTTCCTGGGAGGTTTAATATGAAGGACGCCTTTAAGAAAATGTTTCACTTTCAATCTGGAAACCAAAGGTGGAGATATTGGCAGACATGCAGAAATAGCCAGACAAGTGAACTTTCACTGACGAGCAAGCAAAGTCACTGTTAAGCAACTCACACAAATAAGAACAAGTGCAACATCCACTGCAAGTGGATCCAGATTTCCTGATAGACATCAAATTGAAACTCTCTTACACTTAAATAAGACTTTCTAGTATTAGGCTTTCTGGCCTCCTGCAGAATCCTAAGCATGTCCTCTGAAAAAAGGTGCCTGAAAGGAATCAAAAGTTGGCCACCCGCTGGGTCAATTACAGGGTTGACAAATGTGGATGAAGCAGAGATCCCTCATCTTGTGTGAGTAGGTCCACTTTGTGAGCTAACTTGTGATGATTGTCATTGACTAAATGCAGGAGAACAGGGAACCAACGCTGTCTTGACCAAAATGGAGTCACCAACAAAATTTTGGGTTTGTCCTGCTGAATTTTCAGAAAGACTTTTTGAATGGGGGGGGGGGGGGTGCATAAAAAAAACATCCCCTTCCATGAAAAAGTTAGTGCGTCCAACTTCCAAGCCAGAGGATGAGGGAGTCTGCCACAAAATAGAGGAAGTTGTCTGTTCAGAGGGGAGGCAAACAGATCCATAAGAAAAGTATCCCACCGGTGGTCCAAGTCCAGAAACATCCCTGTGAAGCAGCCACTTGTGGAATTGAGTCACGGACTTGCTTAGTGTGCCTGCCACAATATTCTGAGCGGATGGGATACAAACAATTTGAAGAGTCACTTTGTACTGAACTGTCAAATCCCACACCAGAAGAGCTAATCTGCAAAGAGAGAAAGACTGTGCCCCCCCCCCACCATTTGTTGACATACCAGAGAACTGTAGTGTTACCCGTAAACACTTTCAGAGGACCCAGTTGAAAGACAGGACAAAAGGCCTGCAGGGCTAGAAGAGCCCTCATTTCCATAAAGCTGATATGCTCTTTCCTTTGATAAAAAGGCCACAGGATCTGTATCTTCCTTTGAAGGAAATGTTGACCCCCCCCCAAACTGTGTCTGAGGCATTTACGAACTATTGAACAGGCTGGGGCAGATGAAGAGGATGTATTTGATTCAGAGCAAGTTGTTGAATCCACCAAAGAAGCTTGGTTTTTAGGCATGGGAGAAGACAGACTAAGCTCCAGAGGGTGAATATGCTGCATCCAGACTGATTTTAGGTACCACTGAAACTTGATCATGTGGAGTTTTGCTAGAGGCAGCATGAATATTGTGGAAACCATAAAGCCTAGAAGTCTCAGAAGCTCTCTGGATGAAGTGAAAGAGAGGCAGAAGGTTTTTGAAGAGACATGTAAGGGACTGAATCTTGTCTGTTGGAAGAAAAGCCATCAAAAGGTCTGTTCTAAAGCTGCATCCTAGAAAGATGTGGTCTTGAGAACAGGACAGGGAAGATTTTTTAAAATTTATAGTGAACCACAGACTTTGTAGAAGGATGGCAAACTGCAGACCGAGTCAGCTGTTCTGAAAGTGGAACTAGAAAAAGAAGATTGTACAGGTATGAATATACCTGAATACCCATGACTCTTAGGAAAGCAATCACAGGGACCACGCACTTTGTGAATACCCTTGGGGCAGTTGAAAGTCCAAAAGGCAAGGCAGAGAACACAAAGTGAAAACCACCCACCTAGGAATGCAAACATTTCCTGTAAAGAGGATGGATGGGAATGTAAGGATAAGCATCTTTGAAGTCTAGACAAGCCATGAAAGACTGAGGGGGAATCAGGGGAAAAAAAGTCTGTAAAGACACCATGCGTAAAGATGGCACTTAGGAAAGTGTACAAGTGGGAATGATCCAGAAGTGGTCTCCAAGGTCCATCTTTTCTGGGAGCAAGGAATATTCTTGAATAAGAACCTCTGCCTCACTGATCCAATGGCACCTGTTGAATTGTGTCTTGAGAAAGTAAATTTTTAGAACATCTGGAAAGAGATACAATTGTGTTGTAGGGGGCTGTGGATCTTCCATGAAGGGGGGGGGGGGAGATTTTTCCAAGTCCTAAAACATCCTTTTTGGATAATAGAAAGAACCAAGAATCCTGAGTGATCCTTGCCCAAGCCAGAAAGGAGAGAGACAGATGGAGATAGAGGGGTATGAATGGAAAGAGGCTGGTAGTCAAAGAGTACTTGGCCTGGCTGAAAAGGGCTGCTCGGAGGAAGGTGCAGCACTGCTAGTCAGATTGTGGAGGTCTCTTAGCAGAATTTTTAGATCTAGAAGAAGCAGAGGAAGACTGATGTGCTGATATTCTAACATAAGATGTTTTAGTAGGAAAATTCTTGTGGAATTTTGGAACAGGAGAAACAAAAAGGTGCTTCAGATCTTGAAATTCCTTTCACTTCTCTTGCAAGGCCTTAAATAAGTCTGCAGCTGCAGAACCAAAAACAACAGATTTATCCAGAGGTGCAATCCACCATGTTGCTTTAAGGTCATCTGTCAATGGTTGAAGCCTCAACCAAGAGTACCGTCTAAGTACAGAACCAGATGCAGCTGCTCTGGAGGATGCCTCAACAGCATCATAACTGCATTTTATTGAATGCCTGTCCACTTGAGAAGTGGCTAAAAGAGATGTAACCAGAGTTTTAATTTCCGAATCTGGAAGTTGAGTAAGAGCAAAAGCTTGTGAGGCCTAAGAAAGTAGGGTCAATGAATACCTGGACATATGCGTTTGGTAATTCATAGCTCTGATGGCTAATGTGGTAGTAGTATAAACTTTTGCCAAGTCTTTCTAGAATCTTACTCTCTATCAGAAGGAAGTAATTTTCAGGAAGGAGATTACCTGAAGACCTATCTGACGCAAAGCAGACAACTGCTGGATTAGCTGAAGGACACATAAGAACTTGCAGTCATCAGGCCTTTTTGAAGCAGGTGCATGCGAGTCAGGGGCCGTGAAGGAAGAAGCAAATGCATCCAAGAAAGATGGAAAACAGGAGGCACAGCAGAAGGGGAAGAAACTTCCATTTGTAGAAGATCATAACACCTTTTTTGTTCCTCTGAAACCCGTGAAGAGTCCCATTTAAAAAACTCCCTCATCTTATTAATGGCCTCCCCAAAATATCTCTTCTACTCGTGAATCCCCCGCTGGACTCCTCTGAAGACGCATACTCTAAAGGGGAAGTTTTTAGTAGAATATGCTAAGTAATCCTCATCTAAGGAAGAATCATCCTCATCATCACATAATACCTGCTCCCTAACTCTTTAAACAGGAGAGGAATTGAAGGAAGAAACAGAAACAGCAGAGGACAGCTTCAATGCCACCAAAGCCTTGAGAGAAGGTATCCCAATCAGAGCAAGGAGAGGAGGGGACTTGAGTATCTCTGGTTTTCCATTTTTTTCTTAGCATGCATTTCTGCATAATGAGAAATGGAAGAACCTGATAAGTCCCCTAGCTAGAGAAGGAGGAACGTCCCTAGGGCTCTCGAGCACAATGAGCCAGTTTCCTTTGACCATCTGAAACTGACATTTGTACTGCCTCTGAGGACATGCCTAGGTCGGACTGCTTAGCGGCTTCAGATGAGGTTCCCGCCAAAGAACCTGACCCAACCTCCAAACATAACACCAGGTCTTCACTAACCTTTAGGGATACATCAGCAGACAGAGGTGCAGCTGAAGAGGATTCAGGCCTAGGCATGACAACCTTCCTCTTCAAAATCAGCTCAGCTGAAGGATCCACGGAACTCTCCACAATGTCTTGAGCCAGACATTCAAGTTGTTGAGTCTCTATGTAGCCGACTTTTGGCTTTGAATCTTTAAAGTTTTAGGAACAAAGGCCAGAGAGATGGAATAGGAGTGATGGTTGTGACTGGGGCCTAAGCAGAAAGACAAAAGATAGTGTTTACATTTATGTGGAATCTGCCTTCCACACCTACACTTTTTCCCTTACTGGATGACATGAACTAAATACTAAAAGCAGTAGCAACGAAACAAATCCCCAATGGGTCAGTTATCTAAAAACAGACAGCAACCAATGGATTCTGGCAGCAGACAAATGTACGAGTCAAGCATTCCGAATGGCAGCAAAATGGTTCTGAGGATTGTACATGCGAACGCCCTTTTATGGCTCATGTCAGCACATACGTGCAACATCCCATGTACCTTGAAGTAACTAAAAGCCGTTGTATACTGGCTGGACGTTGGGTCGAGAAATACCCACATGTAAAGAATACTGCAACACTGAATAGAAGGACAAACATTTTCTCCTTAGCACACAAAAGCAGTTTAAGTCATTAATATCAAACTGGCCTACAAAGTCACAACAGACTACATGTGCCAGAAATGGTGCTATCTGCTTTAGCTCCAATTCATTTTCACTTATTAACAGCCCATCATTCACCTTTTACTGGGATGTACTGATGATAAACCAGTGGCTATGAAACTTAAAAATGTCAGTCAGTAGATAAACAGACTATTAAAAATGTATGTCTACTGTCTACAGACACTGATGTTAGGTTACTTTTACTGCAGTCACATGTAAGTGGAGAGGTCAGTGGCTGCTAAATGCAATATGGCCAGACAGCTCTTCTTTTTTTACTAAAATAAAGTGCTATACAAAACAGTACATACAAAGTAAGGTAATGTTGGTTGGTAATCATCCTTAATCTGTTTTACCTGACTGCAGCCATTTTTTATCCATTTTATCGGTTCATTCATTAGATTTTTTTACTTATCAGTTTCTGAAGCCCCACTACAGTACACCACCTACTGTATCCTGGGGACCCTCTTCACACACGTACATATGATATGCACACAATTCCCTCTGCCTAAGAAGCAAAGGTCTGTGATAAGTCATGAGGCATTCCTTACATCAATCAGCACTTCTCAGTTTCATCATTCCCCTGGATACTAGTACTGGCCCCACCTAGCATACACTAACTACTTCAGGCTGCTGAAAAGCTAACTACTCGAGTGCTCCAGTCCTACCTGCTTTAGGGAAACGTGTAAATGAATTATACCATACCACTGTGTGTATACAATAAGGACAGTCATCTGCAATGCCCACTACACCATCTCTAACATATTTATCTAACATATGACTTGTCATTTGGCTGTCTTGCTATGTTAGGACCAATTTTAGACAAGGCCCTAGGAGAAAATATCTACATGCATTTTAAGGCATGTATTTTCCTTTCCTTATCCATTAATTCTAGAAAATTCTGCATCAGTCCCAGGCATCTCTGAACTATAATTTCTTAGGTAGCATTCTATCCCTGCATTATCTTGGACAAAAAAAAAAACTAGTTCCTGGTTTCTCCTTATTCTGCATGCCTTTAACACTGCTCCCACTTCTCAATGTCAGCATCGACTCACACAGCCTACAACTCTCAAAAATAAACGCTTCATATCCTACAACATGCAGAGGAAACCCTCTATCAAGTGTTTATATGTCATACTGTACAGTTCCAAGCTTTCAAACTCGTCTCTATCCCAATCAAGTTGTTGTTTGCAAGTCAAGTAGTTGTTTGCAAGTTAATCCTGAATATACATTTTTCCATGGGCACAACATAACAAAGCTCTGTTCTAGTATACAAGCAGTATTACTTCCAGACTTCTAGACCAAATCTGTAAAAGTACTCAAACTGCTGACCTTATAACAGCAAGTCCTTTGTGCAAGCAGAATTCCATAAGGTTTGCATATTATTAGATACAAGTAATCTCCGTGGTATCCCTGAAGTCTCAAAACGACTACTGAATCCTACACAATTGCACTTTATAAGCACATACATGACTGCATGGATCATGCTATCCCAAACAGAACCAAGACGCTATCCTCCAAAAAAAGGAAGCCAATCTGGTGGTCCCCTGCCATAAACAAACTGTACAACAGAAGGAAGAAACTGTTGCAAAAGAGAGTAAAATCCCATGAGTGGAGGAGCTTCCTGGTCAGCCTCAGTAAGCTGCTGCAATCCCTGATAAAATCCTCCAAAGCTAGTTACGAAAACAAAATAGCCACCGATTCTAAAAACAACCACAAAGCATTCTATAGCTATGTCAAGAATCTCAATGGCAACACTCAGATCTGTTCTGAGTTACAGCACAATGGCACTAAATATACAGACCCGACTGATAGTACCACCATCCGGGCAGATAGGTTAAGTGCTAACTTTACCCCCCTCTCACCCCCTAAAGAGCCCATCTCTATACCAGAAGAATGCAAAGTTCTTGTAATGACGGCTGCACAGGTAAAAAACACACTCTCCAAAGCCAAGAACACAGCATCCATGAGACCAGACAACATCCCAGGCTGCGTTCTACACGAACTACAGAATGAACTGGCACCCCACCTAAGTACCATGTTCAATCATAGACTCACCTCAGGCTTTGTGTCTGCTGAATGGCGCACAGCGACGGTTATCCCACTCCACAAAGGGGGAGCCACCACAGACCCTGGGAACTACCGCCCCATTAGCCTGATGAGCCTGGTCTGCAAGGCCATGGAACGTATCATCATGGAACTTATAAACAAAGATATTGGTAATCTCCAAACTCTGGACCCCAACCCAGTTCGGGTTTGTAAAAGGCAGATCATGTCTCCTAAACCTGATGAGACTTCTTTGAAGCAGTCACCAAAGCCGGAGACAAGGGTAAGGTGGTTCACACAGCCTATCTAGATCTTGCCAAGGCTTTCAACACCATCTCCCACTCTGCAATTATAGATAAACTCACTAAACTAGGTATAAATCCCTATGTCACAAGATGGGTTGCCAGCTGGCTCACTGACAGAACCCACACTGTGAAAGTAGAAGACTCCAAATCAGACTTCAGACCAGTGACAAGTGGACTACCATAGGGTTCAGTCCTGGATCCTCTCCTGTTTGGTATCTACTTCTCTGAAGTACAGGCTAACACAGAAGGTCTTTGGCTAACGAAGTTTGCAGATGACTGCAAACTGGGAGCCATAATCGAAACTCCTAACAATGTGGACATCCTACAAAAGGGCCTCACTGAGACAGATGCCTGGTGTCAAAGCCAAGGCCTCAAGCTCAATGCCAAAAAGTGCATGGTCATCCTCTTTGGTAAAAACTCTGTACCCATGAACTACAACATAGGCGGTAGTATACTTAACACCGAAAGTGTGATAATAGACCTTGGGACACAGGTGGACAGTCGTCTCTACTTTGAAATCACATTGCCACAGTATCAGGAAATCCTTCTACAAGGCACACCATATTAAACAAAAGGTTTCTCATCCATAAAAAAAGAGGTCATTGTTCCCCTCTACTCATCACTCATTAGACCCATTATAGAGTACAACTCCCCTTTTGGTATGTACCTCACAAGACATCTACAACAACTGGAAAGGCCGTAGAAATACCTCACAAAGAGGATTACCGGCCTCAAACAGATTCCCTACGCAGACAGTCTAAAAAAACTCCAGCTTTACTCCGTCGCATATCGCCTACACAGAGGTGATCTCTGCCTAACATACAAAGCTATGTCAAACCCAGAGCTGTTGGACATGCTCCACTTAAAGAAATCCCAATCCTCCGAGCTACACACTCTGGGGACCTAAACCTTGTCACCACAATAAACAGAACATGCCGGAGGGATAGATTCCTGTCCCAGAGACTTCCCATGCTCTGGAATAAACTACCTATCTATATCAAACAAAGCTCCTCATTAGCACTCAAGAAAAATCTTGATGATTGGATGGGAAATAGGAAATTCACCCCGAGGATCGCCTCTGTGGCTCTGCTCGACAGTGGCAAAGGAAAATAATTTTCTTGTGTGGCAAAAGCCAGGGTACCATTTTGGCTGGGCTTGTATAGGCCCCAGGGCCGATAGCCTAGTACCTACCTATGAACAACCCACTAAACAAGTGTAGTGGGTCCAAAAACAAAACAGTGTAAGAAACTTCTCTGTGTGGAAGATTTTCAGTCCATATATCTCTATTTAATCACTGTATATTAATCAGATCAGACAATAGTAGCAGAAGTAGCAAACTTAATCTCGTCTTAAGTCAGTACAAAATTAAAAATAATAACAGAAAATATATAATTGTACAGCATTACTAAGTATTCGAAAGTAATCCAAGCAAGACAGGCAAGTCTGTTTCCAGTCGAAAATCCTTTATTAAGTACACAGACAAGCGATCCAAGTAAAACAAAAATAGAGTAATAATTTCCTCACAAGCTTTCTAAATATATATATATATACTTTTTATCAGACAAGGGAGTGGTTTATTGTGCTGTAAAACAAAGTGTTATTGGTACACATGTTAAATTCACATCCCTTCCCCCATCAGTGTGACATTCGAGCTGGTCCTGCCCTACTTCTTAACTGTCAAAAACCAGTGCAGGGGGTGACTGTAACACTACAAAAGTAATTTACAGGGCACAGTGCAATGAATGTGATGCATTCTATGTGGGCAAGACTGTAAATAAACTCAAGCATAGGATTTCATGTCATCTGTCAGAAATCCGCTCTGGATGTAAAAATAATGCACTAGCCAAACACCTTCCTCTTCATAAAAGACAAACAGGTTTTAAGTTCCAGATCCTGGATCGCATAGACATGGGTGATCTTGAAGGAGACATCCCAAATATTCTGGAGAAACATGAACTCATGTGGTAATTAAAGGTGAACTCTTTTAGGAAGCCTGGACTAAACTACTACTGTTCAATTAAAAGTGCACCGGAACTTAGAAAATTGCCACATTGTTTACATGACTAACTGTTTGTTTGTGTCTTTTGGCTTTTCCCGGTTAGGGGACGCCACAGCGGAACTCCGGTCCACTAATAATTGGCAGTTGATTTTTACGTACCGGCCTGCCAGGCCTGACGCACAGCCTTCCATGAAGGTACGCCCATTCACGCATGTCTCCACGCAGAAGACGCTCTAGCTGAGAATCAAACCGGACAGCGCCTTACTGTGCGGCGACAATGCTACCGCAGCACCACCGCCACAGGATGTTTACATGACTAATTGTATTTTATTTTATTCTACCAGTTGGTTTTAAATATAATTTAAGTGTATATTTTGTTCCCATCATACATACCTTTTTTTCTTATTTTTATTTAATTTTTTTTTCTGGTTCTTTTTTCCACTTTAATTACACAATTATATATATTTTTATAGATCGTTTTTAGGGTTCCTGTACACAGACCTGAAGAAGTCTAGAAGGACGAAAGCGAGCTTCGTTAACAATAGGTTATGAAAATAGAAATTGATTTTTACATGCAAAATGTATATGTATATATTTATATATATTTTTTATTGCCAAATGAACCAAGGTTGATATATTTCCAGCCATGTAGTTTATTGTCTTGGATAAAATCACAGACTTAATAATATACTTAATAATCTGGTTAACTAAGAGGTACCACATCATTATAAATTTTATTTAAAGTACATAAGGGTTATATTATTATGACAGCTACTAAGTAGGGCAGGACCAGCTTGAATGTCACACTGATGGGGGAAGGGATGTGAATTTAACATGTGTACCAATAACACTGTTTTACAGCACAATAAACCACTCCCATGCCTGATAAAAAGTATATATATATATATATATATATATATATATATATTTAGAAAGCTTGTGAGGAAATTATTACTCTATTTTTGTTTTACTTGGATCGCTTGTCTGTGTACTTAATAAAGGATTTTCGACTGGAAACAGGCTGCCTGCCTTGCTTGGATTACTTTCAAATACTTAGTAATGCTGTACAATTATATATTTTCTATTATTTTTTGTTTTGTTCTGACTTAAGACGAGTTTAAGTTCGCTACTTTTGCTACTATTGTCTGATCTGATTAATATACAGTGATTAACTAGAGACATATGGACTGAAAATCTTCCACACAGAGAAGTTTCTTACACTGTTTCATATTATTAGATACTTACATGTTTTGTTTGCCTAAACCTAAATAAAAAAAACATTTCTCTGCAAATATTTTTAATTGTACAAATTCAGTTTTCTGTAGCCCACTCCCTAACTGATTCTGGAGTTCTGTAATGCCTGCCACACCAAAAAGCTTAAAAACATGAACACGTACACTTCAACAAGCCCTCATCAAATGTATGACAAATGTTGCAAAGATGACATCTTGGCACCTAATAGAAGGGAACTGGGAACACCAGAATTTGATTTCTCTTCATCTTTTTAAGTCAGGTGTTTTAGAGACCAGGTAAAGCACTTTAGTTATTTTCCAAATCCACTTGATAAGATGCACCTTCATCTTTTTTCAATAACTTCTTATTAATGATGCAGTGAAACTGCTACATCTTCACCACCACAAACAGCCTGATCTTAATCACACAAGTGTAAAAAAAAAAAAAAAAAAAGTCCAACTGTCCTTCATATACACACTTTGTAGAATACATCCCAAACCAATTACCCTCATGTTTTCCTAAAATGCCACAACTTCTATGCATAATTTTTTCAGTGAAATGAGCCCATTCACAGATTTACAGGTCTATCTTTTCACAAACTGAAATCACATGGCTGCTTCCACTGTTTTGGTACCTGAATCACTACTATAGTGACTAACCTAACAGTTAAGCTACACGATTTGGGCAATCCCTTCTTCAAATTCCACAATTATTTATAGTGTGAGCAACTCAATTCCACTGCCAAACTGCACTTACATTTACACTTCTGAGCCCACAAAGTTTGCAGCTTTTTCATTTTTTAACATCTTAAACAATGTCATTTACTTATCTGCTGCCTTTCGTGCCTTACTTACACGTGGAGAAGGTACGATTGTGTAAGAACTTATAAAACAGAGGTTGTCCTACTGATCACTGTTGCACAGTATTCTTAACCGATGGGTTATCACACTGATGGCTAGCCAGTGTACCAAAGCTTTATCTTTCCAGGATCGCACATCCAATATGTGGCTTCAGTTCACAAGCCCTGGGGTATACAGGTGGGCATACAAGTGTAATTCCCAAGACTATCTCCAAGCCAACGGACAGAAAACCCCTGAGAAATCCTGAGACAGAAGTGGTCAGCAGTAGTAACAGAGGGAGACAGGACAGAACTAGAAGAAATAGCTACAAAGTGGGAGGAGGATATCGACTGTTTATTGTTTATTTACTTACTGACATTTGATTACTGGGAAGGTCTGACTCATTAGGCGCCCATTTTCAGAGGCGGCCCAGGCAGAAAACCTCTAACTTACTGTTAAGGTAAGTTCTTACACAACTGTACTATGTCCTGACTGAAATCACAGTTGCAGTATTCTTAACCAGAGGGAGAATACCAAAGCTGAAGGGGATGCAAAGGGTAGTTGGCTAAAAGGCAGCAAAGTTATCTAACAAGCCTAGCTAAGGGAGCTCGAGACCTTGAAAAATACATCAATCCTGTAGTGTTTAGGAACAAAATGAAGAAAACCTTGTAGCTTCACACTTTTATTCAAATACTTAAGTGCTTTCGCCCAGGTATCTTGGACTTCAAAGTACAATCTACAAGCACGTTTAAATACTATAAAACTTTCAAAATCCAACCCCACACAGTCAAACCAACCTATCATAAAATCACATTAATTAAAAGTTTCTCACCAAGGTAAATTTAACTCTTACAATATTGGTGCACAGTCCTTACTTTTTACATATAAAAAGATAAAACCTATAGCAAGCTTTTAGTCTTATAAAACTGCTTGGAGAAACATGGCCATTGAGACCCGGATATGTTACAGCATTACTATGTAAAATCCACTGTAATTCAAGATATTCTAAATAATCTGATTCAGGTTTAGAGTTGACCCCGATTATGTAAAAGTTGGAGAAAAAGCAAATATTATACATAAAAAATAAAGCAGCTTTAAACAGCTGCTTGAAAGGGTAAAGAAATAGAGAAAAAGAAAAACTACAAAGGTGGAAAAAAATCTGAGTGTGGGGCTTGTGCACAATGTATTAATATTCTGAAGTGTAAAAAAGTAGCCATTGGGGGATATCTCGAGGTAAATGTCCCTGGAATATTCTGTTGTTATTCTAAAGGAGTGGTTTATGCTGCTTTATGTCAGACGTGATTGTTTTTATATAGGAAAAACTGTAAGGGGTCTGAAAGATCGAATTTACCAGCACTGGCATGACATTAAAAAGATGGACACCAAAAATGCACTATTTAGACATTTTTGAGAACAAAGATAATGTATTTAAACTCTGTATTATTGATCAATGTGATTTGGGTCCCAAGGGAGGACCTGAATCAGATCACTTAGAATATCTTGAATTACGGTGGATTTTAAGTAGTAATGCTGTAACATATCCGGGTCTCGATGACCATGTATCTCTAAGTAGTTTTCTAAGACTAAAAGCTTGTTATATGTTTTAACTTTTTATATGTAAAAAGAAAGGGCTGTCACCAGTATTGCTAAGTGTTAAATTGACCTTGGTGGGGAACTTTTAATTAAAGTGATTTTATGATAGGCTGGCTTGACTGTGTGGGGATGGACTTTGAAAGTTTTATAGTATTTAAACATGCTTGTAGATTGTTTTAGCATTTTGATGAAGTCCGAGATACTTGGATGAAAGTGGTAAAGTATGTTCATAGGTTCATAGATTAGTACTAAGCTAATTGCACTTGTGAGCCATTTTAATCCTAGCCAATTATCCTTTATGAGACTCAAACCCCACACCTTGTGTTTGTAAGGCAAACACCTTAACCATTAGGCCACCCTCCCAACCCCAGTTTGGTAGTGTTAAGTGAAACTGTGTACAAAAGACCAGGTGGTTGCTTCCACTATGGCCCTGGTATCCACCTCTTTGTAAAAGGCTCCAGAGGATGCCACAGCTCTGGTAGAATGAGCTCAAAGGCATGAAGATAAGGATTTACCATGCATAGAACAACAAAAGGAGATTGCCTTAGAAAATCTAGAAGGTAATAGTTTGCTTAAATATTTGATAATCCAGTTTTGAGTCCATGAAAGAGACAAACAGTTGTTCAGACTTTCAATTGGGTTTGGTTTTGTCCAGATAGAATCTTGGCTGTCTGTGAATGTCTAGAGAGTCTAGGGACCTTTCCCTTTGATTCTGTAAACTGGGAAAGAAAGTTGGAAGGTTTATGGCCTGATAGAGAGACAACTCATTCACTATTCTGGGCATGAATAAAGGGTTTAGCTCTCAGGGTCACCCTGTCCTTGGGAAAAATATGAAAGGGGGAAATGGCCATGAGTGCCTGAAGCTCTGAAACTTTCCTAGCTTAAGTGAGAGCCAAAATAAGTAGTTTGAGATTTGCTAATGCGGCCATTTCTAAAGGAGATGATGTAAGTTTTTCCAGCACAACGTCAAGGCCCCAAGACAGGATTATGGGCTTACTTGGTGGTCTAAGATGCAGAACCCCTTTAAGGAATAGCTTAACCTCAGGTCTAGACATAGGTGGAGGTGGAGGATTGCGAGGTAAACAGGCAGAGATGCTGGACAGGTGAGCTTTGATGGAAGAATAGGCCAGACTTGTATGCATAAGCCCACACGGATATTTCAATATGGAAGGTGCCACTGACCTGTTGGGGTCATGTCCATTCTTATGGCACCAAACTGAAAATTGCTTACGTTTGGCTATCTGAGATTTTCCAGTGGTGGGTCTGCTGGATACTTGGAGAACCCAAATCACATCCTCAGAGAAATGGTGCCTGTAAGGAATTAGAACCCTACCATCCACAGGTTTGGGTATAATGATGACAGTTGGGGTCTAGTAGAGACACTTTCTGCTCTGATGAGGTCTGCTTGAAGAGGAATTCTGCAGCACATGCCTCTAGCTAGACAAAAAAAAAAAAAAAAAAAAGAGGAGGAAACCAGTGCTGTCTTGGCCAAAAAGTGAGTCACCAGCAAAAGTTTTGGTTTCTTTTTGGGTCTTTAGACGAGCTCTTGGAATGAGAGTTAGTGGGGGAAGGCAAACAAGCATTTCTCTTTCCTCCAGGCTGAAGGGAAGGGCCCCTGGTGAAGTGGAGGGGGAACTGTTTGTTGTTTTCTGAGGCAAACTGGTCTTATCTGAGGTATGCCACAACAATGAAGGATTCTCAAGAAAACCTGTTTTTTCAGGGTCCATTCATGATGGTCCTCCACAATCCTGCTTAAAGCACTTGCAACACATTGTCTTGTGATGTAACGTACATGGCTATGAGTGAAATGCTATTCTGGGTGGCAAAGTACCATGCTTTTTGTGCCAATCTACACAGGTGGTATTGATCTGGTTCTTGCCTGCTTGTCTATGTATTGCATAACAGTGTTGCCTGTGTACACTTGTAGGGGACCTGTTTTCCAGACAGGAGAGAAACCCTGAAGAGCTCGATGAGGGTCCTCATTTAAGCTGATGTGCTAGCTTAATACTTTTCACTGCCACCTGTCCAGCAGGTATGTGCTAGTTTAATACTTTTCACTGCCACCTGTCCAGTAAGTCCCTAAGCAGGGACCCCATGCTTCATCCAAGGCAGCTGTGTAGACTTCTTGAACTGGGGGTGGAGGAGTGAACGGTGTTGTGGATTCAGTGTCACCTAGTCATTCCAACATAACAGTTCCATTTGTGAAACAAGGTAATAAAGGAAGCTCTGTCTGGAAGGTAAGAATGTTGAGACCACACTGTTTTTAGGTATGACTGTATTTTTCTCATATGCAAATTGGCCAGGGGGAGCACTGGCATGGTAGCTGCCATGAATCCAGAGCCCTTAGAAGCTCCCTGGCTGAGCACTGGCTAGGGAGGCAAGGCTGTGGAAGTAGTCAGTCAGGCTCTGCACTACTTCCTGAGATAGGTAGGCCTGCATCTTTTTATATAGTCTGCAGCCCAGAAAAACTAGGTCCTGAGTGGACTCCAGGGAGAACTTAACGAGAACCCCAACTATGACAGGAGTTTGAGGGTGAACTGGAGGTGCTGCAGAAGAATTTGTGGGGAGGCAGCTTGAATCAGCAGATCATCTAAGTAGGGAAAATCTGTATTCCCTGGGTTCATCAGAAGGCAATCACTGATGCCAGACACTTTGTGTAGATTCTCAGGGCTGTAGAGAGCACAAATGACAAAGCAGTAAACCGAGAGAGATAACAGAGCAAAACATGAGGAATCCTCTGCAAGGGGGGGCAAATTGGTATATGGAGATGAGCACCTTTTAGATCTAGAGATACCAGAAAAGCCTGAGGCAATATGAAAGGCAGCAAGAGTATATGTGTAGTGAACGCTGGCACATTTAGGAGAGTGTTTAGTAATGAGAGATCCAGTATGGCTCTCCACTGCCCTGCTTTTCTTGTCACTAGGAAGAGTAAGGAGTAAAACCACTTCTTCACAAAATTGTTTGGGCACTGGTTCTATTGTGCCTTTTGCTTGCAATTTTTGTAGAATGGGTGGAAGCAGGTGGACCTAGTTGTGGAGGGGGGAAGGTATGCCATTTAATGGTGGAATCATCATCAAAGACATGGCATAGTTCTGTTTTATGACAGAGGAAAACCCATTGGTCTAAGTGTTGAAAGATTGGGTGAGCCTTTTTCTGAAGGCAGGGCTGAGGAGCAGGTGGTGAAAGTCTGTAGGCTGTTGCAGAGATTCTTCCTCAAAGGGAGAATTCCCAGAGGAGAACTCAGTCTATTTTTTTTCTGAGAATCTCCTTCTGGGGGGCCTTCATATCTTTCTGACAAAGGAGGGGAGTTTGATTAAATAATTCCTCCAGAATCTAGGTATAGAGTACACCTGTTCTGGATGGGTTTTGAAAAGATTAGCTGTAGTGGGCCAAACAAGATGTTCTTGTCTACAGGAGAATCCACAAATTTTGCTTTAAAGTCATCATGCAACGAGTGGTTATGTAACCGTGCAAAACTGTGGATGAAAGAGTCAGGTGCAGCTGCTGTGGATGAAGCCCCTACAACATAACACCATTTAATGTTGTGTCTGGTTATCTGTGTAGCCTAAGGATGGACAGCGCTTGTTGTTTAGGTCTGCTCACTGTGGATCCACTACTACCCTTGCGTAGAGTTGAGGATGAGGATGGATATGGATCTCAAATATGTGGTCTTCTTTGTCTGGTAATTAATGGTCCTGAATGCCAAGGCAGAGAAAGTATAAACCTTTTCTTCCCCACTAATTTACAGCCCTGCGATCTTTGTCAGATGTCAGGGTATAAGAAGGGACTCCACTGGCATTGTCTTCAGGTCTTTCTAAGCAATGAATGAGAAGTCTGATGCCCGAGGAGAGCATGGCCTAATCAGTTGTCTGAATTTAAGTAAGGAGGAGAAAAATGCACAAGGGGCAGAGAGGGGATGATGGAGACAAGAGGACTATCTGCAGAAAAAAAAAACTCCTCTAACCCTTGCACAAGTCATCTGTACAACCATAGGAAATATAACTTTGGAGAATGACATCAGCAAAACCTGCTCTAGCCCTGGAGACACTGTCTAAGTTACAATGTTTTGTAAAGGTATGCAATGAGGTCCAAGTGGTGCCTTTAGGATGGCCAGGGTGGGGATTTCTTTGAGGAAATCAGTGGTAGTCACCCTATGCCTGGTGGAGTGGTCTTTAATATACCAGGTAAATCCTTTCCGTAGTGTGAGTAAGAGAACTTAATGCAGTTAGCTATCCATCTGAAACACTTTGAAGACAGACTTGCCCTGTTTACCCTCTGCAAAAGAAGCAGCAGCAATTGATCACGTCTATACAGGTTTTTGTCATGTTTAGAGCATACCTGACCTGGCAGAGTGCATCCATGGAGTGAAGGACTTGCTCTACCCTGTTCTGTGGATTTCGGTAGAAGACTGGGAGGTGGACAGCCTGGTTTAAAGTAAGTTCTCATTACTGCCTTGGGCATAAAGAAGTCGTTTCTTCTGAGGGTGACCCTATGCCTGTGGAAAACGATGAAAGGTTCTTTATACATGAGGGTTTGTAGGTCAGAAACTCTCCTAGCTGATGTGACAGCTAAAAGAAAAGATGGTCAACCAGGTGAGCATCTTTAGAAGGGTAGTGTAAGCAGGTTCAAAGGTGGGTATGGCTAGCTTTTCTGACACAATTTAGATCTCATGCATGAAACTTCTGGGTGGTCTCAAGTGAATCAGCCCTTTCAGAAAGGATTTCATTTGGGGGTGCAAGATGATAGGTGGAGAGCTGTGCAGTCAAGCTGATAAAGCACATGCATATACTTTAATGCTGGAATAGTATATCCTTTTCTAAAGAGGTCAAGCATAAATTGCAATACTGAGTTGATGTCTGCTTGAGAAGGGTTAGTGACATTACTGTGAGACAAAGCAGAAAATCTTTTC
This sequence comes from Protopterus annectens, assembly GCF_019279795.1. Lineage (NCBI taxonomy): Eukaryota > Metazoa > Chordata > Ceratodontiformes > Protopteridae > Protopterus > Protopterus annectens. The sequence continues at coordinate 1,580,264,146 of NC_056725.1, forward strand.
CATTTTGCCAGGTATGATTTCCTGGTACTGGACTTTTGTTTCCCTTAGAATGTAAAGCACATACTTGGAACAGGATACAGTCCTTGGTGTCAAAACACAATCATCCATACAGGCAGTTTGCCTGAGTGTGGCTAGATGTGCATGGAAGACTGATCCCTTGACTTGGCTGAGATCTACTTCTTGCACTAGGGTGTGGAATCTCCCATCGCTGAGCATCAGGAGGAGGGAGGGCCAGTGTGATCTCTGGTAGAAGGGGGCCACTAGGATCATGCTGGGTCTGTCTGCTCTGATTTTGTCAGTACCATAGGAATCAAGTGTAAGGGTAGGAATGCATACAGGAACCAGTTTGTCCATGTTAAAGAAAATGTATCCCTTTTCCATGCTCCTGTCCGTTTTGTTCTGAGCATAACGCCTGTAGTTGTTTGTTGTGGTGAGAGGCAAACAGGTCTATGGAGGGGATCCTTTACTGAATGGTTAGATCTAGGAAGACTCTCTCTTCAGCATCCATGTGTTGGTATCTAGAGGGTTTCTGCTTAGAGAATTTGCCAGGGTACTGCTCTGACTTGGAATATAAGAAGCTACGATGGTCAGCCCTATTTCTTGAGACAGTATCCAAATTTTCCTGGAAAGGCTGCACAGACGGCAAGACAAAGTTCCCCCTTGTTTATGTATCACATCACTGTGGTGTTGACTGTAGAGATCTGCAGGGTCCCTGGGCTTAAGCATTGTTGAAAGCTTTTATGGCTAGGTAGACTGCTATACCCTGCATTTTCAGGGAACTTAAGTGGGCTCCCCAAGCTATGTCTTAATGACCCTCTGTGAAACAACTGATTTCCTCTCTACAGATTTTGTCTGTGGTGGTCTTGTCTGCTTCTGGCAAAGTGAAATACACCTCCATGGGTTCCTCTGTATGGTGTTCTTCCACCACAGAAGTTCATTTTACAGGAAAGGAAGGAAAGGCAGTAGGGTTTCTAATGGTTGGAAATGCTGCTCCCAAACATTTTTCAGGAATCATTGGAGTTTCCTCATGTGTAACATTGCAAATGAGATCATGAGAATGCAGGCTGCCACATATCTCAGTATCCCCAGAAATTCTCTTGCAGTGATGAGGTGCTTTGGAAGCACACCAGTCAGACGGCTTGTCAAGAAAGCAATCTTGTCTTGAGGAAGAAAGACTCATTTGAACTGAATCTATGAAGGCTCCCGGCAAGAAGATCCTTGTTTGAGGAACAGTTTGGGATTTTCAAGGATACAAGGTGAGACCTTCCTCCTGAAAGCAGTCTATGGTGATCTGTAAGGCATGTGGGGTCTGCACTGTGCTATCAGAGGAGGTAGACATTTTGTGAAAACTCAGTAGATAGCCCAAATGATAAAGCTGTAAGTGGGAACCTGTTGCTACAAATTATATGTACTTTCTTTGGCTGCCTGCTACATGAACCTGGAGGCAAGAGTTTAGGTCTAGAGTGACCACAGATGCATTATGGGAGATCACAGACAATTTTTGCAATGTAAGCATTTTGAATTCTGGGACGTTCAGGAACCTGTTTAGCTTTGAGAGGTCTAAATTGGGCCTCCAACTGCCCTCTTTTTTTTAGAACCAGAAATATCCCCGAGTAGAAGCCTTTCCCTGTTGTCCTGGAGAGGCTAGTTGGATGGATCCTTGGTGATGCATCTCCCTGGGGCTCGGTGGTTAAGAGGCTTTGTTGTTCTTTTGGTGGCTCTGGATTGCTCAAGAAGTTTCCTGTTTCTCTCAAATAAATATAGTACCCCTTCTCTAGGATGTTGAGGACCCGCTGATCCCTGGTGATGGATTTCCATGGGTTTAAGAAGAGAGAGTTTTCCTGCCAGAAGCTTGCAGGGGAGGGTGGGACAGAACACAATCACTGTTTTTCTCTGTACTGTGTAGGCTTTTTGAAGCCCCCTTCCCTGTACGATTGTTCTGGTTGCCATCTTCTAGACTCTCTTGGTCTTTTTGACACAGGGAGGCCACCCCTTATCTAGTCTTGTCTAGGTGGAAAAAGCCAAGGTTTAGAAGGCTAATTCCTATTGTGCCTTGGGGTCGGACAGAGGTAAATTGTTTTACAGTTTGAATTTGCTTTTCTACCAAGTTTCTCAAAAACCTGTTCAGTTGGAGGACCAAAAAGAAACTCCTTGTCTAATGAAGCACCAAGTAGTTCAGCCTTTACCTGATCTAACAGGGGACTGGGCTCTGAGCCATGCAATCTGTGGATTGCAGAACTTTTGACTAAGGCATCATAGCCACATTTTAAGGAGTGCCTGGAGACTTGTAAACCTTCTCTCGCTATTTTCCTGGATTGCCTTAGATAAGGTTCCATCTGCAACAGAGTCTACCTTAACTAGAATTTTGTCCTGAAGAGATCCAAGGTACTGTAGCATACAGAACTGACAATTCAAAGCTCTCATTGCCAGGGTAGCAGAGGTCTAAGCTTTCTTCCCAAATATAATAATCTGCTTTCTTTGTCATTAGGCAGGAGATGTCTTGTTGGTCCTTTAGTTAAAACTTTTGTGGATTCAGAGGAGACTACAAAAGTGTCAGCTTTATTTATTAATTAATTTATTTTTTGTAGAGTTGCTTCTGAGATTTAATACTATGCAAAACCTGTCAGTCCTCCTAGAAGCAGAGGGTAGAGAATCAGGGTATAATACAATGGCTTCAAAATCATCCACTACACCATGTACAAGAGAAGTAACCAGTGGATGAAGGCAAGCTTAGTGGTTCCCTGAAGTGGATCTGGGCCTGAGTTTACTGCTTACTTTCCCAATTGAAAGCCTCCTTCATTCTATGCAGATAATCCCTCAAGCAAATGTGCTGAAGGGGGGGGGGGGAGTCTGGGAAGGCAGAAGAGAGGGTGTCCTCTGAGTTTGATTAAGTTTGACATGGCAAGTGGCCATAAGACAACCCCTCCTCATCCTCAGAGCTAGAGGAATCTTCCTCTTCCTGAAATGCTACTTCTCTACTCATATTAGATGGGAAGGCCTCAGAGGTGGAAGCATGAGATGTCGCGCTCTAATTCATGAAAGCTATAAATTACTGTGCTATTTTAAGAAGGTCCTGAGCTTCAGTCTGAGAATGGTCAGACATGGTAGTGAAGAAAAATAAGTGGTTTGCTTTGGTTTAGGTGTCCACTTTAAGGTGACTGAAGGATGTGGTCGTATGACTGCGACTTGTAGCTTCAGTAGTCGAGGAAGAGTGGTAGTGTCCCGAGACCCACACTGTGAACAATGGAAAGAGAGGCCTGCAGAGTGACCTCAAACCCAACCATGCCTGCCATGGCAGCATTCTTAGGTAGGACAGAAACTGAGGCAGCCATCCAAGGGCTCGCACCAGAGGGTTTGGGTCTAGGAGTTGCCAGACTAGGGGGCTGCAAAGGCACTTCACACTGGTCATTGGCTGACTTATTATCTATAGCTGGTGCTTTTTTGGTAATGTCAGGGCCCTTGTTCTTTGTCTTTCCTTTTTTGGAATAACACTAGCAGATGCAGAGTATGTTGAATCCCTGTGGTTGCAGTGGATTTTGACACCACCAAAGAAGCCAAAGAGGATGACTCCATGTGGGTGACTAGTACCTTGGCCCTACATGTTAGGGTTTTTGAACAGAAGTTTGCAGAGTCAGGCAGTTAGAAATGTTATGCTGAGCCTCCAAGCAGAAAAGATAAAACAAGTAAAAATCTTTATGTGGGATTTGCTTCCCACACTTCAAGCAATTGTTGACTTTTCTGACCATTAAATAATTAGGGAAATTTCTTCAACAAGGTACTTATCTGACAGGAAGGTGGTGGTTCTCTGGAAGGATGAGCTGACCAACGGACTACGACTGTAGAGAGCACATGTGAAGCATATCAAAATGCACGGCTAGAAAGAATTGAAGAGGGCAACAGTAGTTGCCCTTCTTATACCCCAACGTCCAGACACCAGTCTTTAGACATTTGACAGCTAGTGATGATATAATGACTCTGGAAATCTGTCTGGTCATGGGCTTCAATCTGCCTGGTCATGGGCTTCTTTTATTGCAGGAAGACCCAAGAATCTGTACTCCAATACTGACTATGAAGAGCATCTTAATATCATCAAGGACCTTAAAGGTCTGTCTGGCCTTTGTGGGGACAGGAGGCGGAAAGTCTGAGGCAGCTGAAGTGGACTGAAAGGTGTTTAAAAAAGGCTCAAGAAGTGAAGGAACTGGGGAGGTGTGGCTAGAGTGACCACTTCCAAGGGGTTACATTATCTTTTCTGGACATCTGTGATCTACCTAAACTTGCACTCAAAATGCTTCGTCCTGTTTAAAATTCTCTCTCTAAAAGAAGGTTCTTCCACAGCAGAGTCAGATGAGAGAGTCTTTCATCAGAAAGGACTTGGCCAGGAGACTAGACTTGAGGATTAGGTCAGGGAATGGTCAGAATCAGAAACCTCCTCATCTTCAGAGGAAGATGAAACCACGGCAGTCTTTTCAGGATTGGGTGGAGGGGACTGGGAAGAAAGTCTTGAGCAGACCTTCAGAAAACTCTACCCATTCCTTCTCCCTACTGGGAAGAAGAGGAGAAGATGAAGATACATGCTTAGTTGTTTGCCATTTCTTTTTTCATGTGACGTCTACCCAAACCAAGCGCGGTGGTTCAGATCCCTGATGTACTACACTTAGTTTTCCAGGGACCTCTTCCCTAAAGAGTATCTGAGGGATACTGTCAGAACAGAGATGATAATTCACTGTCACTGTTCATCATTCTCTATTGACTCCTCAGTCATAATGCCCCCCCCACCCCCAACACCATACCGGACTCCAGCAGAATCGGAAAGAGTTTACCGAGTCTCAGTCCTAGGCTGTATAAGCTTTTTCTTAATGGGGGAATGTACATCTGGGGAAGTGGGATCCGCTATCATGGAATGGGCCAAGCACTTCAAACACCGGGTCTCCAGAAAAGTTTTGAGCAAGGACAAATGGGACTGAGGACTTAGCTAGAAATGGAACAGGCCTTGTAGTTGTGTTCTGCTACTAAGCAAAAAAGGACTGGGTACTCAAGCTTCTGTACGAGATTTGCCTACAACACTTGCCCACCTAGCTAACATCTAATACCAGTAAAGTAAGACAGCTAAAAAGATAAAGATTCCCCAATGGCCACTTACCTGTTATTTCAAAGCAGTGGTACTAACGACCAAATGGCAATCAGTCTGATGGATATGTGACCTGCATTTGGGCTGGTGGCGATATTATGAAATGAGGCCAGACATCAGATTTACGATCTCGGGAAGGTAAAGCTTTCGTACCCTGGCCAGACATCAGCAGTGATAGCCCATTGGTAAATAATACTGCAACAGGACATCCCATAATGCACTCAGTTTTGTTGTCATTAACAATATTTCTTTACCTTCTAATAAGCTTGAGAAAATGTTTATTTCCATGTACGAGACAGCCAGCTCTGTCTTCATCACATTTATTACCATCTATTTACACTGGGTTACATCTCCACACTTCACCCATCCACTTCTCTAAAGTTTGTAACAACAATACATGAAACTGAAGCAACTCTCACATTCTGCTTCTAGAGCACAAAACAGCACCTTTGCTAAAATGATTTACTGCTGTGATCTGCAAACAATAATAAATTAGTCAGCAAGTCAACTTACAGATCAGTATCTACAACAAATACGGTCAAGTTCACCAATTACTCTTGGTGATGCATATTTTGTTCACATTTGTTAACAAAAAGCATAGATCTATCTATTCCACTCTTAAACCCTTACCCCCCCCCCCCAAAAAAAAAGTCTCTTGCTTGGAGATTAAGGAATCTTCCATTTTCACCAAACATCTGATTTTAGATGGCATCTGCAGTAACTAAAAATTAATGTCAAGGTGGTAATATTTCTGTTATCAACCTAATGAAAGTGGAAGGCCTGTTGTCTCTCTTAATACTCCCTAGCAAATTAATGCATTTATTTTCCTTTGTTCTCATATTTTTCATTTTTGACAAACCAGTATTTGTCTATGTTAAGTTCAAGTTTCCACTCAATCCCTGTAAGCTTGCATTTATTTTTGTATCTTTCATGTTACACCTCTAACTGTACACCATCTTTCCTAGCGTACTGTTTTTAGTTTGCGCTTTTCATTCAGCTTTTTTTTTGCTGTAAAGCGTGGACAGCACTGCGACTCAGATCACCTTCTCTCAGAGTCCAAGTTTCAGTATGGACCTCTGCTCAACATCTGGGTGGATTCTGCACATTCCTCCAGTGTCTTTGTGGGTCCCCTCATAGTACTCAGTTACTATAAACTGTCTTTTATACACTGAATTTAACGTGGCCCTTGTGGGTCAGTTCATGTCTGAAAACAGATCACTTACCAGATTATAAAACGTGCAGAGTTAAAATAAACATTCAATTGTCAAAACCATCTCACTGTAACACTTACAAGGAATAGACAGTTTCTCCATATCCCTTATTATCAAGGGTTACTATAACGTACTACAGTTTTCAGTTTAATTTATTCATTGAGAGACTATTCAAAACAAACCTACTGTCCTCAAAATCAGAACTTCAGCATTCCTGCTTTACTAGCTCATGCAGACCCCAGCATAGGTATATATCAGCTATACTCACTTTACAAATGCCACCACAAAGAAATTCAGAGGGCCAAGGATTTTTTTTTTTGAAGGCCAGACCAAATAAGTATAAATGTGCAGGAAAAGAGACATTGGTTTCTCCAGTCAACAGGATGGTCACACAAAATACATTACATGGTAATCATTCCAATTAATGAAAGGCACTTTTGAAGTTTCAAAAGCAAGCAACATTTGGTACCAAGTCTGACATCTGTGGTAGTGGTGAGACTTTTAGTAGAGACTTAGTATTTTAATGAGAAGGGTTGTTTGACAAACACATACCATTCCCCACAGGATCTGGTGGTCACAAAAAACATTCAAAAGTTAGGGTTGAATTATCATCTGATAGATCAATAATGCTACTGTTTTGCCTCTTTTTACAGGCCATTTTAAAAGTAACAATTACATACATTCAATTTAAAAGGAGGGGAAAAAACGGCATTCCTCTAACCTGGCTTTCTTCACTGGTTTGAGAGAAATACCAGCATCTGAGATTTGTATGCAAACGTGTGGAAAAACATGCTGCAATGACTGCCCTCTGCCTCCTCAATCACTTCTATAGGGAGTAATTACTGCACATCTACCCACCTTGATGAATATGGGAAAGCAAGGCAGGATAAGTGAGACACATATCTAACCCTCCATTATGTATACAATTCAGAAAGGTTGTGTGTTGCCCCCTTCAGTGTTGCAGAACTAATAAGTCAGAACAAAACAGGAATGCGATAAAAGGAAATAAGATATGCAACTGAATAAAGTCCTGCTGTAGTAGAAATACAAATCAAAGGATGACCTCTGTGACTGAAGGATCTACCCTGGGTTCAAACTGGTATAAGGGACTGTAACACAAACTGAAATGAACCAAGGAGAACAGGGCAACTAATAAACAGCAGGGTTGTTACTAAAGGAAAACATTGTACAGAACTAATAATTCATCTAACAAAGCACGAAAACATTTACGCAGAAGTATATAGACTGGATAATCTACAGTCACACAGCATCTTTCTGGGTACACCAATGCAACATTAATCATAAGATACTGATATGTAACTCAGTGTCAAAAAATACCCAACTAAACAAAGAAACAAAAAAAAACACAAACTGCATTATTAAGCCAACTAATACTAACAAGAATTAGGAAGTGGACAGTTTTCCAGTTTTAAACATTTTGAAAACAGTTTTAATTTCACTGCCTTTAGAACTAAAACAGCAAATTCAGCTGATCCGAATCAGACACAGAAGATTTCAGTTCACAATGCATTTGTGCTCTTCAGCTTGAAATAACAATGCAATGTGGCAAAGCTAGACCAAGTTCATTAACAAAAAATGTCAGACAAATTATTGAAGACAAAAAAAAAAAAAAAGTATAACCTAATAAGTATAACCCATCATCTTTCAAAGACAGAATTTGAAATGTAGTCTGTCTGCTACAGTTACAGCTGCACTACGTTCTTGCATTTGTGTGCTTATTAATTATGAACCTGTCCTTGAAATAAATTCTGACTTCCAGCACCAATTCTTGTACATCATGACATTTGTAATGGTGCCTGAATTAAAGCATATTACAAATTCCTTAAATGCTAGTGTATGTGTGTGTGTGTGTGTGTGGGGGGGGGGGGGGCTGCATTCCATAGGTTGTACAGTTCCATGTGACTGTGTTGGTGGTAGCTTAAATGGATAATAAATATTCCATAGCTCTTATCTCAAGTGCTACCAACTGCTGAAAGATTTGAAGAAATATGGTGGTACAAAAAAGGATGGTTAAAGGGCAGAGAAATATTTTGCACCACTTCACTTCAAATCTTTCAGCAGTTTTTGATCCCATTTCTTGTTATGCACCAACTCCACACAACTTTCTAAATATACCACATTATGCAGATCATTTCTTCATAATCCTCACTTAACTTCTCATATTTTTATGAATCACTCGCAGACACCGATCCTCACTCATCTAGCAAACTCATGTAAAATTGTCAATTCTTGACCATTACACAGCTTGTAACAGTCTTCTCTTTTTCAAGGCCTTACACTTCAATGTGGCTTTAACACATACAATAACCACTAAACAAGTCCTAGAACGTAATCTATTCATCCTAGTTCCACATCTCATAACTCCATTTTGAACTCCTATAGCCAACAGTCTTTGGACAGCTATCCCCATAATCCACACATATCTTCTGACTTCGCATTCTTCGTCACGTTCTACTTCACCCTTTTACGTTTCCTAAGGTCTTTCACATCATTGCTTCCCCAATTCAAATCATCTTTAGTATTTTTCCACTTATTTCACAACTCCTGATATTTGTCATGAAGTTTCCAAACTCCATATGGTCATGCTTAATCATTTTCAATAAACTCTATGGAAAACATCACAGAAGGCCAAGGGAACAGTACAGGCCCAGGCTGTTTAATACATGATAAAAATGTTAATATAGCAATAACCCACGCCTGGGTGTGGGTAATGCTGGATTTACCCACGGTTGGCATGGTTTGGTCCCGAGGGCGAAGCTCGAGGGACCAAACAAAGCCAACCGTGGGTAAATACAGCATTACCCACACCCAGAAGTGGGTTATTGCTATTATACCATGACATTATTTAAGAAAATAAACTATTACTTTTCTTAAATAATGGCATAGTATAATGCCTGTTTACTGCCCTTCCGTAGATGTCTGGCATCCACAGCAGTTCTGATGTACTGCGCGCCTGCGCAGTACATCAGAGCTGTGGGCAAAAGCAACGGAGAAAGCAAGATCTCCGTTGCTTTTTACTGTTTTTGCTATGTTAAATGGGTTTAACATAGCGACACAGTTTTAAAATAAGCAACGGAGATGTCCGTTGCTTATTTTAAAACTGTCTCGCTATGTTAAACCCATTTAACATAGCGAAACAGCAACGGAGATCTTGCTTTCTCCGTTGCTTTTTTTTTTAAAACCTGTCTCGCTATGTTAAATGGGTTTAGCATGGCAATGTTAAACCCATTTAACATAGCGAGACAGTGTTTTAAAAGTAGAGTTATACTAATGGAAAAAAGTCCGGGCGACCGGACCTTTTTCCATTACTATAACTCTATTTACAATGTGCACGCTGGCCAATCAGCGTGCATGTTTTGGGGGGGTCATGGTATAATATCTATTTTCTTTCTTTTTTGGGGGGGGGTGTCACATCTCTGCAGTCTCCAATTCATAGTTTAAATTTGGAATTAAAGGTTGTGCAAGGCACCGTGGGATTATCTTTCGGGAAGTTTAGGCAAGACTGATGAATAGTTAAAACAGAATATAGAATTTCACTTGTAGAAGTATTAGGATAAAGAGGACAGGAGATCAGAGGTGGACAGTACAATCGATTAATGTACAGGCAGAGATGGACAGGAGATCAGTACAAGGAACAGTGCACCACCTGATCTAACCCCACTCATTTTCTGGGACTCCTGCAATGAAGTGCTGATGAAGATCCATGTTCACTTTAAAAAGCTGAAGTTTCAAGCAGTCTCTGCACATCAAGCCAAACCAAAACTAAGAACTCATGATGGATGACAGGAGAGTCCCCATTTAACACATGAAGTCTCCATCTACATGCAACATAACAATTAACTTCAGAAAAAAAATTAATGAGTCTAATCAACTTCATCTAAAAGTCTTTGCCACAAGCTGGTATGAATTGGTAAAAAGTTCTTAACTTAAACAGAAATCAAGACTAACACTGGCTAAAGAAAAGACTAGCAGCCTTGAAACAAACACACTTGAAGCACTGTAGTCCCTTTCAGATCAGATATGGATTAAAACAAATGACATACTTAGATTGGTACATTTACTGAAATGGTTGCTTACATCTGGATATTCTTTTACAGGCACATATAGTTTTTCTTGCAGCTGTACAATAGGTCCTGCTGCGTCTGGCAATTCAGCACTTCTCTTTTCTGTACTGCCATTTAATGTGTCATTATACATGTCCTTCCGTACTCTACTGATTTCTGAAAGGCAAGAAAAGGAAATGTGTCTGTCAAAACAGCATTTCTTCATACAAGAAAACACAAGATATGTACAAAAAACTTATTAATGCACATAATGATTCACCTCCCATGGTCTACAACTTTCACATGCATGTATTTCATAGTTATCGGCAAAATGTAGTTGTTAAACATACCAATGTACACCTCATATGCTGAAAATACATATTCTTTTTAATATATACATTATCAATACATATTCTAGACTGTTTGTTCTGGTGAAGTGGTATGCAATCACTGATGTGCATTTTCAGTGCTTAAATCACAAATTAACAGTTGTGGTAACAGCAGCAGAGACTCCTTATTACATATAAACAGTGTACGCAGCTCGCAGCCCATGGTCCAGTTAATGACCCAGGTAGATTACAGCAGTACAAGCTGTGTTAGGTGTTCCAGCAAAAATATGCAGAGCAGGTAATCCCAGAACAGTAAAACAACCAAATCAGAGAGCTTAAGTTCCAGCAGCTGTTCCTAGTGAAAGTAATATTAACACATGAACAGGTATGGGTGTGTGTGTGAGCACATTCACATTCAAGGGAAAAGGAAGATGGCTTCTTGTTTAAAATCCAAGCCATTGTTTTACTTATCAGTCAGTGAGAGCAGCTGAGCATTTTTCAACAGCTACGTTGTGCTTACTTGTACAGCCTTTCATAGTAATTCCTTCTAACCTCAAGGATTCACAGGCTTTTGTTGCCCTGGTAACCCTATGATGTCGATTCAGCAAGGCTGTTGTTAAACGAGGCTTGTGCTGCACCTTGTATAATGAAGAAGCATGAATGAACTGGTAAGCAAACTGTCAAGCATGCACCGAAAACGGAATCAGAAACTGAAATACATTACATTAACTGGCTGATCACAACAGGAACAAAATGTGATGCAGAGGTCAGTGCATATCAATAGTTGACAATGTATAAGCCTGAACTACTGAAGCACTAGTGTACTCGGTACAGAAAGAATGCTGCAAACATGAGATGCAATACAATGTCAGTAATACTCAACACCTTAGAGAGTATTACTTCTGTTAACAATTCTGGAGAAAAAAAGTTCTGCAGTTACCCATAACCCAGTCACACTTGTACAAACGCATCATACATTATTATACTACTGAAGATTTCATTAATGGCATGCTATTACTACTAAAAAATATATTTTTAAGCTTTAACAAAATCTAAAGCAATAAAACGAAGTAAACACAGCAAAGACTTTTAAGCACTTTCAACCAGCTAAATGGCGCTTCTTCAGACCATAAAAACATCATTCAACTCCATTCCATTAAATACTGTTAAAATCATTCAAAAATCATATGATTAGTTTCACATCCTACCTAATATACGATAGAAACAATGTAGCAGCAGAGGAAATGATGTAACTAAATGCATCATTCATTTAAACAAATCACATGATATTATAAACAGACCTTAAAGGAACACTAGTACTCAAGCTGCAACCTTTATCGGCCTGAAACCTAACAATCCATTTAAGTTCTTTTTGCTGTACCATGACATTGATATCTTCCAGGCTTGGATCATCTGCAAGTGAATCAAAACACCATAAAACTAAAACTGTGCATATTACCCATTTCTTTAACATATTTTGCAAGTGCATTTCTCTCATCTAACTTACAAAAGTCATTAACAAGTTCACGCATGAGTTCCCTCAAAGATCTACTAGTCTTAGCAACATAGAAGAAACTGCATGTTAAGCACTGTGCAAGATGCACTACATTTCTAGTAAAGCAGTTAGCTTCAAGATCAAAATCAAATCTATACACAAAATTTGTATTAGGATTCCTGAAATATGCATTACTCTTCATATAGTTACAAAAATTGCAAGACCATCATGGAAAGGTGCCTACTGTGCCCCTTTCAGCTTTCCTATATGTCTTCCAATTTGCACAGCATCCTTTTAAGAAACGTTTTATGTTTACAAGGAAGTCTAGGTTTGTCTTCTACTGTATCTCTGATCTTATCATGGGACTTTAATATAGACCAATTCTTCCTAATGCTATCACATATCCTGTCAGTATCAGCTGTATAAAACACTGAAACTGAAACATTTGGCTTCACAGCTCTCTTACTGCCAAACTCCTCGTGATTCTGTTGTGAGAAAAATGGTCTCAGTCGACCCTAAGATATTTGGTCTCCTTTCTCAAATTCCACTTCTCTAGCACTATAACCTCTGTCAACAAAAGAGGCTAACACTACCAGAATAAATCTGTACAAAAAACTTTACAGGCACTTACTGACCAATGCAATCTGCAACACAAACGTCTCTGCAAATATGCTTACAGAATCTGAGGGCAAGGAAAATTCTGAAATCACAATATTTCAAAATTAATATTTTGTTAAAATGTCAACATACACAGCTTCACATGCTGTAAATTACAGACACAAAGTAGTATACATAACAGCTATGTGAACTTCTAGATCCTAGTATAATGTTCTGCACCTACTATCCAATTTGCATAAAAGGTAGTCCTAGATGCATAGGGCAAGATCTGTGACAGTTTGGCAGTATACTGACTGCTAGGATTTTTTCCCCTTGTAAAACATGATGGGCCTGAAGATAAAACTGTGCATGCCAAAAGCAAGTGTGCCCAAATACAGGGGGAAAATAGTGAAAAGAATTCTCAGCGACATCTAGCTACACTAAGTAAATAAGAAAAATAAGTGCTAAACATTTAATTGTAGTAAAAGTGCATGTAGCTGCACACAAATCCACCACAATGTGTGGTCTGATAATAATCAGAAGAGAAAAATGGCAGACATTTTCAACTGCTTGCCTTTTGGGGGGTGGGTGGGGCAGCATTGATCATTATAAAATATTTTCTCTGTACTAGTCTCCCTGACCTTGCATCAAGTTTTAATACAGTCTAAATGAAACTGTAGCGTTAACAGTTCTGGTATGTAACTACATAAGTATATTTAGAGCCAATGAGTAACTCGGTAAACTGGTTGTAACCTGCAAAATCCGAGGTGCTCTTCTACATACTGGATTTGATATATTCACTTGAACTTTTCAGAAAATATATGGGCCACCAGACACAGCTGGGGAGTTTTGTGACTATATGTTGTTTGTGGCTGTGACCCACACTGATGGCTGGGTATCACAACCGCTGAGTTAAAAGTTCCACTGCAAAAAAAACAAAAAAAACATGTTCACCGTGTGATAAAGTCCTGTAACCCTTACTAACAAAAACACTAACTCATATCCGAACCACTCTCTTTCAGCAGCACTTAAATAATTCAGACTTTGAAACAAGTCACAACCCACCATGTATGAGTTAACACACCAAATAAAAGAAAATGGACAGAACATGGAAAAGTACACAAAAATCTCATGCTAACTTAGGCCAGTAACTGAAGATATAAAATAATTCTTGTAAGAAATCAAACAAGTAAGGCTTTTCTAAACCTGCAATCACCTCAACAATAGAGAACCCAAAAAGTATTGCAACAAATAAACTTTTGAAATCTGGAAGCACAGATGCCCTATCACCTTCATCATTAAATGCTGACAAATTGCAGAATTACTGACAAATTATTTTAAGAATGTAATTCCTTGAACAGATTCTACAAAGTACAATTGTATACTCTTACCATAAATGTAGATGTTCGAGTGTGTTCACTGTTGCAGTCATGACTGTAGGGTTCTTCCTGCCAGCAGCAGCCCCCGATCGGCCAGAATCCCAAAGTCTGGATCGGGCGTCAGCTGAGGTCGCTTTTATCCTGATGTCAATTCGCCGGAAGGTACAAAGACCTCAGCTGACTCCATTTCCTCAGCCAAAATACCTCATAACAGACAATACTCAAAGAAAAAACAAAAGAGGGGATAGGAGGGTGGGTAACACAAACTGCAACAGTAAACACACTCCAACATCTACATTTACGGTAAGAGTACACACACCTGTACTATGTCCTTCGTGGTTCACTGCTGCAGTCATGACTGTAGGGTTGAGTCCCAAAGCTAAGAAAGGGTGGCTGGAGGAGAAACAGAGGGAGCGGTCACAAAACCTTGCAAAACCGCAGAAGCAAAACCCGCCCTGGACTGGAGGTTGTAATGCTCAGAAAAAGTATGTACAGAACTCCAAGTAGCAGCTTCCAAAATATCCTTGGTAGGAACCCCACAAAGAAAAGCTGCTGAAGTAGCAGTAGCCCGGGTAGAATGAGTCCTAACATTAACAGGAACTGGATTGCCATGATAAGAGTAACAGAACTTGATGCAATGGGCAATCCACTTGGAAATGGTTTGCTTAGTGATTGCTTTCCCCTGAACAGTAGGAGCATAAGCGACAAGCAACTGATCAGATTTCCGGAATATCTTGGTCCTGTCCAGGTATAGACGAAGCTGTCTGTGCATGTCAAGAGAGTGCAAAAGGCTTTCTTCCTCACCTTGAGGATTAGGATAAAAGGTAGGCAAATGAATAGACTGATTCAAGGCCACTGCCGAAACCACCTTGGGCATAAATGTGGGATTAGACCGTAGAGATACCCTGTCCTGATGAAAAATAAGGAAGGGTTCCCATAGCCATAAGCGCTTGCAATTCCGAAATTCTTCTAGCAGAGGTAATAGCTAAAAGAAAAGCAGTTTTCCAAGACAAAAATTTTAAATCCGTGGAAGCTGCAGGTTCAAAAGGAGACAAAGTTAATTTCTCCAAAACATAGTTAAGATCCCAAGTGGGAACAGGAGCCCTTATACGGGGCCGAATATTCTTAGCCCCTCTAAGAAATTGTTTAAGTAATGGATGAGAAAAAAATTGGAGGATCCGTATCGTAATTTGCAGAAATAGCAGAAGCATGAAGCTTAACAGACGAAAAAGATAGGCCTGTATGTAATAACTCTGTCAGATACTGTAAAATCAGAGGAATGTTCGGGACAGAAGAATCACCACCCTGGACTTGACTCCAGGAGCAAAATCTTTTCCATTTTCCCGCATAAGATTTTCTAGTGCTGGGCCGTCTAGCTTCAAGGATTACATCCAATACCTGTTTGGAAAGGGCAGAGGTGCTTACAGACCCTGGATCCGCCAGGCAGCTAGATGCAGAGTCTTGACATGACTGTGCAGTATCCGGCCGTCCCGTTGAGACAGTAGATGAGGGATTTGAGGCAGAATCCAGGGAGGCTCTTGAACCAAGTTCATCAGACTGGAATAACAGAATTGTCGAGGCCAATTGGGAGACAGTAGAATCATTTGCGGTCTGTCCTGTTTTATCTTCAGAAGTACCCGAGGTAGAAGAGGAAAGGGAGGAAAAGCATATACTGAGAGGTGTTTCCAACTGAATGAGAGGGCATCCACTTTCCATGCTAGTTTGTGGTAGGTCCTTGTGCAAAATGTTGGAAGTTGATGATTCTGAGGGGATGCAAAGAGATCTACGTCCGAACATCCCCAAGCCTTTATAATCATCCTGAATATCTGAACATCCAACATCCATTCGTGTGGACCTGAAATACATCTGCCAGATTGTTGTCTTTCCCTGGCAGGAATTGCGCCTGTAAGTCGACACTGCAGGTCAGAGCAGTGTACCAGAGATTCATGGCTAATCTGCACAGGGGGT
The DNA here is from genome assembly GCF_019279795.1 of Protopterus annectens. Classification (NCBI taxonomy): domain Eukaryota; kingdom Metazoa; phylum Chordata; order Ceratodontiformes; family Protopteridae; genus Protopterus; species Protopterus annectens. The sequence goes on from NC_056725.1 coordinate 1,580,280,317, forward strand.
AAGAGTGAGAGCCCCCCTGCTTGTTGATGTACCACATCACTGTAGTGTTGTCTGTCCGTATCAACAACTGACCTGGTAGAAGGAGGTCCCTGAAGGCTATCAGGGCATTCTGCACAGCTAGCATCTCATTCAAATTTATGTGCAGGTGCGTTTGCTCCTTCGTCCAAACACCCTGAAGACATCTCCTGTGCATGTGGGCTCCCCAGGCATAATCTGAAGCATCCGTTGTCAGAACTTGGTTGGTCGGCGGAGGACAAAAAGGCTTCCCCGTGTTCTGTAGACAGGCTTCGGCCCACCAAAGAAACTCTCGCTGGAGATGAGGCAAAATCGGGACCACTGTTTCCAAACTGTGGTAATGCTGACACCAGATACTCTTGAGGTACCACTGCAGTTTCCACATATGCAGCCTTGCATATGGTATTAGCAGAATGCAGGAGGCCATGTAACCCAAAACCTGCAGAATTTTTCTTGCAGTCAGCTGTTTCATTGAAACCAGGCGTCGGAAAAAAGAAGTATAAACTTTTTTACCCCATCTCTCCAAAGCCCTGGACTCTCGGTCAAAGGGAATAGGATTTTTAGCAGAGGCCGCTTTAACACCCTTAGGACCTTGAGAAATAGTTTCCCGATCAGGCAAAAGATTCCTAAAAAGAAATTTGTGAGAATCTGGAACCCAATAATACCTATCCGGTTTGGCCGGAGTAGGGGGAAAAGAATCAGGAGAGAGAGAAGCTTCCGAAAAAACATCATCAACAATGTCCAATACAAGGGGAATAGCCGGAGGCTTATGCTGAGAGAGAAGAAGAAAATCCCTAAGCCTTTTCTTGGATTCAGAGAATTCCTGTCCTTCCCATTGAAAATGCACCCTCATATCATGCAAAGTTTCACCAAAAGAATAATCCTCAGGAGGAGAGGCTGAAGGAAAGGAATCTTCAGCATCAGAATCCTCATAAAAAGGAAAGGAATAATCCTGCTCAAGGGAAGAAGCAGAACAAACAGAAATTTGGTCTGAAGAATCAAAATCTGACTGTAATCTAAGCTTCTTGTCAGGAGGGGGATGAGAACCCCTGATCATAGTTAAGAGACCTTCAGCCATCCTAAGCATCTGCCTCTGCGGCCTAGGACCCTGATCAAAAGGTTCCTGTGCTTGCCATTTCACTTTAGCTGGAGCATTAGACTTTGTCTTTGACTGTAAAACTGAATCCACATTTACAGGAAGCTGTGAAGGCCTGAGAACTCCCTCAGAAGCCGGTACCTGCCTACTGGCTCCGGACCCAACTGAGGGAGCAGTATCCAAAGGTCCAGCCCCTGGCAATTCTGAAGACACCATCAGCTCCACACCGGAGTTGGTACAGGCAATTGGTTCAAAACAGGCAGACGACAGGGGCTGCAAAGGCACCTCACTGATTACCGTCGAACCAGCAACTGGCAATAACTGAGTAACATCCTTTGCTGTGGACCTCAGAGGCCTGTCTGCATCCCTGCGCCTCTTACACACCCCAGAAGTAGGAAAAGAATCTGAAGACATGTTATAATTAAACCTTTTGCCAAAACAGCAAAAGGCAAAGTTAAATCTACGCCTAATAGTACGCTGATTAAATCTAGCATAAAACGCACAATTAGCAACATCGTGGTCAGGACCCAGGCAGGGAATACAGTAAGAGTGAAAATCCCTATGAGGTATTTGCTTCCCACATGAAATACAATTATTAACTTTTTCTGACATCTGACTGGAGCAAGAAAAAGACCTCCCCAATGGGGTACTTCTCTTTAAAAAAACGAAAATCTAGGGATTAAATCCAAAAACAAACAGGAACAGGCTGACCGGCATCAGTGAACTGCAAAGGGCACTGCGCGGCAAGAAAGACTGGGGAAATGGCGTCAGCTGAGGTGTTTGTACCTACCGGCACATTGACGTCAGGATAAAAGCGACCTCAGCTGACGCCCGATCCAGACTTTGGGATTCTGGCCGATCGGGGGCTGCTGCTAGCAGGGAAAACCCTACAGTCATGACTGCAGCAGTGAACCATGAAGGACATCACCCAAATCTTCCAGCAATATTGAATTTCAGCTAAGGTCAGTATCCAAATATCAAAAATATCTTTGTAGAAAACAAAGGAATCTGGTTTACCAGGATCTGACTCTGCCTCAAATTCATTCAGCTGAATGCTTGCAATCTTACAATTCCTATCAGCATCAAACAGAAGTAATAAAGGAAGAGCTACCCTCAAAATGGGAAAGGAAAGCCACATAATCCCTTTACATAATAGGGGAACCTCAGCTGAACCAATCAACGACAGACCACTTGTGATTCTCAACATTCAAGCCAAAACTTTACAGCCTGTTTTTTTTTCCCCACAACTTTCTGAACATGTAACAGTCGTAGAACTACTAAATGCTTCTCAAAAAAGCCAATTATAAACACTGTTTTCTCTTCAGTCTTGCTGAATACATCAAGGGAAAAAAATACAGTAGAAGTAGCACCTGGTCTACAGAGCTCTACAAGACTTTCAATAAGCAACTCTCAGAGCTCTGCTAACCAGGCAGGAATTTATTGGCTTCTACTCGCACAACATTAAGGTGGTTTCAAAGTTAACTTAGTGGAAGGAAATTTTCCAATGGATGAGGAAATTCCAGACTTCTGTCCCTGCTTTATTGCTCTTCATTGGTATATGTTAAACACAATGCGCAATTATGTGAAATGTTATAATTTATGTGCAATATTAGGATTATCTATTTCAAACATTCTGGTATACAGAAAGTGGTTATACATGTATTAATTTCTTTTCGTATTAAGTATGTAATATCTGCATATCGGAGTCTGGAGATAAGGAATTTTGTTCAGTTTTTGCACGTGTGCGAGTCTGAATAACGTTTACTTTGACTTGACGTTGATTTGTGAAATACTGAAGACAGCTCAGTACATTGACAAGAGCACTGGTACGCTCTGCAAAAAAAAAAAAAAAAAAAAAGCATTTGGTTGCCCCAAACTCTACAAAGCAACTTCCTTACCCTGGGAAAATGACTCAAACAAAACAATGACTAAATGAAAATTAAAAACAATGCAATTTTCTTCAGCAATTCTTACTGCAAATTTCCCTTTACCACTGGGGACATTCCCACCTGCCCATAAAATCAAATCTGAAAAAAAAAAAGGACATTGGGTATAGAACAGGGGTGCTGCAGGTTTTACAGACCAGCTACTCATTGGATCAGCAAAATACAAATTCTTTCTTGGAATGCACAAGTGGGATAAGTAGTAGAAAAGGAACTAATGGAGCCATTCAACAGGACATGCAAGCGATGGAGAAAAGGTGATGGAGACACCAAGAAAGGACAGGTGGTAGAAAACTAAATCAGACTACACAGGTTAGCTTCCTTTCTGCTGCCAAACAAACAATAACTTAATTTAGGACTAATTCAACTTAGAGTTTTGAACACAGCAAGTCCTACCTAAACCACATAAAAATTAATCAGAATGATCTTTAATATTGATTAAGTCCCATATTAGAACCATTGTAAAGCAGTGTCCATCTTCAATCAGAGCTCCTGAGTGTGCTAGATGGAATTTTACAAATGAGGCACTGTTCTGAACTTATGAATTTAATTGTGGTGATGCACCTGAAATGATACTGTTAATGAAAACTGGCAACTGTGTGTTGAACAGGTATGCTCTTCTGTCAAAAACCTCATACAGTATAGCTTGAAGGTGCAAGAGCAAAGCTGTAGCATCTTAAGAAAAAGCTTAACAGCTAGTAAAAGGCATGGCCAAGCTTTTCCTAATCATGATCATATCATGCTGGTAACTATGTTTTTCTTTATGGTGAACATTTGTGGTGAAATCATTAGACAGCATTGGAGAGACATCTGTAATGCACACAGCATTGGAGAGACATCTTTAATGCACACAGACATCCATAGTGGGCGAGTTTGTTTATTCTTTTGAGTAAAGGAACTAATGACCAATACCCATGGGGTAAACCACAAAATATCCAAAATAAAGTCGGCGAGCCTTTATAGAACTATTATTTAATAAACAAAATATAAGAGCTTTCATTCCCATCAATTAACCAATCAAAATAAAACAATAAATGTTGTAACTACTCGTATTGAATACACGTTATTTAAAATGTTTTACTGTACTGTATATTTTTTAAATCATATTGGGAAGAACTTTTATGGCATTAGGAAGTGTCTTTTGTGATTTTGATTGGTTAACTGATTCATTGACAGGACTACATAACTGAGGTATGGTGCGTTTTACTTTATATGATGAAGTCCAGTATTAAACAGATGAATGAAAGCACTGATCTTTTGTTTATCTAATAAATAATAAGAATTCTATGACAGCTCAACAGTGTTTTTATTTTGGATTAAGAAACTAATGCCCGACTTGTTTGACAGAGCAGTAATCAACACTCCAAAAAATCTACATGGCCAACACATAACATCACATGCTGCCCCCCAGCATCCCTGCCTTATATACCCTCCTGAAGTTAACAGGCAGCTTAGGCTATGTCCTGACTCTGAATGTTACCAAACCTGGGAAAGGGAGCTAAAAATCTGTTAAACAGAAAGAAGCCCTCTATCCAAGCTCATGAGTAAAAGAATAAAGCCCTGACTATTGTCCCGGCAGCCACAGTTAAACTAACAGCTTAAGTGCTTGACAGTGAAGATGGGCATGCCTATCCTTGGGGGGGGGGCTCAGCATCTCAGGCTTCTCACTCTTGACCTACTCACACAGGGCAGAGACAGAGTTCAAAGGAAGGGATCTGGTGTAAGGGTGACAAGGAGATGGCCACAAAACCTAAAAGCTAGTGACATCAGCCCTTGTCGGCCATTCAAGGGAGCATCTGAAAATATTACAGGTAGCATGAGCAAACCTTACAGCAACAAAGGGGTCCACATCACCACCAAAGATGAAGGGGTAGGTTTACTCACAAAGAAAATATGCTCTTATTGTTTGGATGCTGTGGAGAGTGCCAAACTCCTGGATGATGATCCCTTTGGATGGCTGCTGCCTTAAGGGATCTGAAGGAAACTCCTTGCCCTAGAGAATCAACAAGCTCGAGTCTGCTGGGGGGGCAGTCAAATAAATTAGTATGCAGCAGAGGTAGTAGTACATAAGGAAAAAAAGTTCTTGCAACATGCACCTCTAGTACAGGACTTTTCCATTATGGTCATATGCATGCAAGTCACCAAACAGCTCAGTACAGTTATGTCCAAATCTCCTTGGCATTTTTTCCTTCCCACTATGTTTTCTGTAAATATAATGAGGTACTCTGCTCTGTACAGTAATCAACAAATGAATGGCAATAATCACAGGCACCAGTCATTGGCTGCTGCTTCTAGTAAAGGCTAGCTGTGTTGAATCAAAATAAGGAACCCAGTACAAGTGAAAGGCTCGACTAGAATATCTCTTGCTAGTAAGTAACATTTTACCAGGCATTCAAGGTAATGAAGTCACCAATAAAGTTATACCAATTTTCTTAATCTCAAACACAGTAGACTGAGACAAGTCTATGCTCCCCATCCACTTGAGCTTCCTTCCTCAAGTTCACTGTACCCCCAGATGATAGTGACCTCTTTTTACTTCCAGGTACCAGAACTTCCAATTACCCATCCAAAGCATTCATTTCATGACTGCTTCACATTCAGTCATCTCCCATAACAGGAAGGTCCACTGGTCCATCATACATTCTGCACAGATATTTTCTCTCATTCATCCTTAGACTCATGCAGCCTTTAACTTCATCCAACAGTCTTTTATGCAATTTGACAACCAGGTAGGTGGGTTTCAAGTAAAACTCTGAGCTCTAATGGAGCACATGTCGGCAGATTATTATATCGTTAAGGTACAGAAGCAGTGAGAATAATACGTACCACTCATAATGCATTAATATTTACAGTACTTGCTTTCACAAGTTTACAGTTTACCCATTCGAAATTTACAACACAATACTACATTGCTTTGATAAAGATGATGCAACATATTTCTGTTGACATGTTAGACGTATCCTGAAAGCAACTGCAGGTATTTTCTTCTAGATGATGGACCTTTAAGGTTTTTGAGGAGAAAAAAAAAAAAAAAAAATCAGAGGATGTTCAATTCTAATTTCTATGTGTAGGTGATCCAAAGTAGTTGGGCCTAGCTTGGGAGAAACGCCCCTCACCTAAGGTTTTACAAAAATGTGGCCTTCCACTATGGAAAATATTTTGCGATCCTTGACCTTGATCCTCTTTTACAAGAAAAAAATCAAGTACTTAATGCTGTCTAAACATTGTGTAAAATGCATTAAAGTGCATTTTATACTGAACATAAAACACATACCATTACACATGATGCAGTATAACTATCAATGGATTTGAAAACATTGTAATTTTTTGCAAATTAGGCTTTAACCAAAGCACAAAAGAGAGTCAGGTTTTGCATAATAGTCGAGCATTCGACTGAGTAGGAGCTAAAAAAATAAAAGCACCACTGAAGGACAAAAATGTAAGGTGGAACACAATTCTCAGAATCTGTCAATAGACATCCTGCTACCCAGTCCTGGGGCCAGAAAGCAGGCAATAAGAATATAAAAAAATGTTACTCATCAGGATACAATCAGAAGATCAAACTCATGGGCAAGTTATCAATGTATTTCTGCCTTGTACTGCTTTATCATGCCTCTCAATTTTTCAGAATTTCAAAGAATGACCTGATTTTTGAATCATATTTTTGGTCTGTTCTGCATAAAAATTTTTTCTAGCAAATCGTTCACAAAATAATGGCAGATATTTGTATTTCGCACATCATATCCTTCAGAAAATTAAGGTTTATGCAAAACCTGCTATTCTGGCAACTTGCTAAGTTTATATGAGCAGTATTTAAAGTGATTTGCTGATGTTTCTACATACATTGCGACATTCAGTGAGGGCCACAATGTATCTTCCAGCTTGCCTTTCCTTCTTTTTTAGGCCATTTTTCACTAAAAAGCTTTCTAAACTTTTTATTAAACAATTGCTCAAAAAATAGAGCTTTACCAGTTGTCACGTTACAATAGGTTAACGTGACCTATGTCCATAGACTTCAGTGGGGCAACTTAGCACATGTGCTGTGGTACGCCCATTAAAATCTATAGAAATGACAGATGCTTGGCCTATACCCAAAGTCATGGAGGTTAAATTTCCTTGCTTTTTTTCAGTGGCATTAGTGTATGGAAAAACGTAAAGTTTACAGCTGATTTTAAATATGAATATGAGGACCCGTATGGGGGAAAGTTCTGTTCGGGAGTTTAATCACTGCGTGCAGTTGTGCAAAGGTAGGCTTAGAAACATCAGTAAAATCACTTTTAAAATCTGTCCCCGATTTTGGGAATCTGTTTCCCCCACCACCAAATCAGTTTTGGCTTTGTCCAGAATGCATGAACTAAGAGGTTTGAGAGGTACGCTTCACAACCTTAATGGACAAACATAAAATATAGACGTGTACACTTACCATAAATGTAGATGTTCAAGTGCATTCACTGTTGCAGTCATCACATTTGGGTTATCTGCCTGCAGGTAGCCCTCAACTGGCCTGAATATCAGTCTTCAGATTTCTGCATTGGATGCTCTCTCTTCTTCCATGATGTCAGATCGTCAGGGGTATAAAACATGCAGCAGACGCCATTACATCAGTTTTTCTTGCCCCAGATGTCAGGTGCCCCCATAATGGGAAGCAATTATATGTTATGGTACACCTCCATCAAAAAGGAAATACACCAGAAAAAAATAAATATGCCAAACAAGAAGGAAAGGTAGAGCCAGGAGAAGTCAGGGGGTTGGAGGGAAGGTAACCAGGACTGCAACAGTGAATACACTCAGACATCTACATTTATGGTAAGTGTACATAACTGCACTATGTTCTTCATGTTTCACTGTTGCAGTCATCACATTTGGGTTGATTCCCAAAGCTAAGGAAGGGAGGAGGATTTAAAGAGCATTAGGGCCAGCTATTAAGCCCTGCAAGACTGCAGTGGCAAAACCAGCTCTGGATTTAGAAAAAATAGGCATGTGATAATGCTTGACGAAGGTATGTAACAAAGCTCCAGGTAGCAGCTTCTAGGATGTCCCTGGTAGGGACTCCTCTGAGAAAGGCTGCAGAGGTAGATACAGCCCTGGTGGAATGTGATCTTATCCCCTGTGGGGTAGGTTTTCCATGGTGTTTATAGCAGAAATGAATGCAATGGGCTATCCATTTGAAAATGGTTTGCTTTGAAATGGCCTTCCCCTCTGCCCCTGCAGCAAAGCCAACTAGCAGCTGTTCAGATTTTCTGAGAGGCTTAGTCCTGTCCAAATAAGATCCAAGTTGTCTGTTTACATCCAGAGTGCAGTTTTTGTTCCCTTTTGTTTTGTGGGTTAGGGAAAAAAGAAGGCAAATGAATGGACTGATTTAGGGCCACACTAGACACCACCTTGGGCATAAAGGAAGGATTGGTCATGAGGGAAACCCTGTCCGCATGGAAGATAATGAAGGGTTCCACTGCCATGAGAGCCTGTAATTCAGACACTCTTCTTGATGAGAGGCTTAGTCCTGTTCAAATAAAATCTAAGTTGTCTGTGCACATCCAGAGTGCGCAGTATTCGTTCCCCTTTGTTTTGTGGGTTAGGGGAAAAAAGTAGGCCTCCAGGAAAAAGAGAGGTCATTGTTCCCCTCTACTTGACACTCATTAGACCCATTATAGAGTACAATGCCCCTTTTGGAATGTACCACACAAGCCATCTGCAGCAGCTGGAAAGGCCACAGAAGTAACTCACAAAGAGGATTACTGGCCTCAAACAAATGCCCTACAGTGACCGTCTCAAAAACTCCAGCTTTATTCTGTAGCATATCACCTACTCCGAGGTGATCTCTGCCTAACATATAAAGCTATGCCAAAGCCAGAGCTGTTGGACATGCTACACCTAAAGAAATCCCAATCCCTCTGAGCTACATGCTCTAGGGAACCTAAACCTTGTCACCACAATAAACAGGACATACTGGACGGATAGATTCCTGTCCCAGAGACTTCCCATACTCTGGAACAGGCTACCCATCTACGTCAAGCAAAGTTCTTCATTAGCACTCTCCAAGAAAAATCTTGATGAGTGGATGGGAAATAGGAAATGCACCCCGGGGATCACTTCTGTGTCTCTACTCGACAGTGGCACAGGAAAATAACTTTCTTGGGTGGTATGAGCCAGGGAACCTTGTTGGCTAGGCTTACATAGGCCCTTGGGCCGATAGCCTAGTACCTACCTATGAAGTGATGGCTAGAAGGAAGGCTGTTTTCCAAGTAAGGAATTTCAACTCTGCTGTTGCAGCTGGCTCAAAGGGGGGAAGAGTAAGCTTTTCCAATACAAAGTGAAGGTCACAGGCTGGAGTGGGAACTCTCCTGGGGGGGGGGGGGTCTTAAATGTTTGGCCCCTCTAAGGAATTGTTTTAGTAGGGGGCGAGAGAAGAGGGGTGGCTCAGTACTATAATGTGCTGAAATGGCAGAGGCATGAATTTTAACTGACGAGAAGGATAGGCCCGTGTGGAGCATTTATGTTAAGTACTGAAGAATATGAGGTAAGCTGGGCACCGTTGTGCCCATCCCCCGAGTCTGGCTCCAGGAAAAGTATCTTTTCCACTTTTCAGCAAAGGATTTTCTAGTACTAGGCCTCCTTGCCTCCAGAATGACATACAGTACCTGCTTACTGAGGGATGTTAGAGGACAGCTCAAGGAATTAGCCAGGCTGCCACATTCAGGGGTTGAAGCTGAAGGTGCAGAATCTGTCCCACCTGCTGGGACAGCAAGGAAGGGATCTGAGGCAGGTGCCATGGTTGCAGCAATATCATACTGCGCAAGAGGGGGTACCAGTGCTGGCGTGGCCAGTCTGGTGCAATCAGTATTGTCCTCGGCTTGTCCTGTTTGATCTTTAGTAGAACCTTCGAGAGGAGAGGCAGAGGGGGAAATGCATAAACAGAGAGGCTTTCCCAGGTAAAGGACAGGGCATCCACTTTCCAAGCTTGATTGTGGGGAGTTCTTGTGCAGAATTTGTTCAATTGGTAGTTCTGAGGGGAGGCAAACAGATCTACCTCTGGAGTCCCCCATTTGTTCCTCAAGAGTTTGAATATTTTTGGTTCTAGTTTCCATTCGTGTGGGTCCATGAGATTTCTGCTTAAGTCATCTGCCAGTGAATTTAGATTGCCTGGCAGGAACTGAGCAAGTAGGTGTACTTGGTAGCTCAAGGCTGTGTTCCACAGAGCCATGGCTAGTCTGCAGAGAGGGTAAGAGTGGGTTCCCCCCTGCTTGTTTATGTACCACATAACTGTGGTGTTGTCGGTCTTTACCAATAGTTGTCCTGGAAGAATATGGTCTTTGAAGGCTGTCAGGGCATTCTGTACAGCTAACATTTCCTTTTTGATTGATATGAGGTTCTCTGGTTCGATCCTTGGCTGGGGTGCCTTCTGTGCAGAGTCTGCATGTCCTCCCTGTGGTCGTGTGCGTTTCCTGCGGGTGCTCCGGTTTGCTCCCACATCCCAAAGACATGCTGTAGGTGGATTTGACACACAATTGGCCCTAGGCATGAGTGTGTGTGCCTTCTGTGGAAGGTTGGGCGCTGGCCTGGCAATTCAACACCGTAAAACTCCACTGCCAATCATGAGCGGATGGTGATCCACTGTGGCGACCCCTAACCGGGAAAAGCTGAAAGAAGAAGATGCAGGTGCATCTGTCTCTGGTTCCATTTGCCCTGAATGCACTGCCCTGCCATGTGAGCCCCCCATGTCTGATGTGTCTGTTATGGTTTGGGCAGCAGGGTGTAGAGTGAAAGGGAGCCCCTTGTTGTGGTAGCAGGCCTCTGCCCACCAAAGGAACTCTGTCTTTATACAAGGAATGATAGAAATCATTGATTCCAGGTCCTGAGAATGTTGTTACCATAGGCTTTTTAGATACCACTGGAGTTTCCTCATATGCAGTCTTGCATATGGAATTAGAATGCAAGAGGCCATGAACCCCAGGGCTTGCAGTATTTTCCTTGCAGACAGCTGGGGTTTTGTGGCCAACAGTCTGAAGTAGGTTGTTAAATAAACTTGTTTCGCTGGAGTGAGGAATGCCATTTGGGAAGTTGTGTTCAAGCTTGTTCCCAGGAATACAATCTGTTGGCAGGGTACTAGGTGAGATTTCATTTTGTTTATAGTGTACCCCAGTGAGGTTAGAAGTTTCTTTACGAATGCCAGGTGTTGTAATAGCAACTCCTGGCTTTCTGCCTGAATCAGAAAATTGTCCAAGTACGAGTAAATTTGAATATTTCTCTGCCTGCAAAATGCAATGGCTGGAGCTACACACTTTGTGAATACCCTGAGTGCATTAGATAAGCCCAAAGGGAAGTGCAGAGAACTGATAGTGCCTGGAGCCTGCCCTGAAGCATAGGTATTTCCTGCAAGATTCCCTTATTGGAATGTGCAGGTAAGCTTCCTTTAAGTCTAAGGTTGCCAGCCAGGCATCCTTGGCTAGCACAGGAAGAAGCTGCTGAAGTGTTGGCATTATGAAGTTTGGAATTACCAGAAAGGTGTTGAGAATAGAGAGGTCCAGGATAGGATGCCAGGAGTTGTCTTTTCTGGGTACCAGGAAAAGTCTTGAATAAAACACCTTGTCCCCTTTGTTCTGCTGGGACAGGTTGAATAGCCCTGATACTGAGAAGAGAGAGAACCTGCTGTTGGGCCTCCACCCATTGATTTGGGGGTAGATCTGGCCAACCTTTTGGTGTTGGTAGAGTGTGGAAGTGGAATCTGTATCCTTGGGAAACTATGTTCAAAAATGGGTAATGAGTTCCCAGTTTTTTTGCATGCAGGGCAAGCTTTCCTCCTAAGGGAGCAGGCAGTTGAGCAGGGCTTGGAAGGGTTAAGGTTAAGTCATTCTGCCATTTTTCTGTAGGGGGGTGGCTTACTACTCCCTGCTTTGAAAGTGGGAGCACCCCACTGCTTAGGTCTGTGCGTAGCCCGAGTCTGTAACCTAGGTGGTCTGCTGTTCCTGGGTTTGGACTGAGAAGGCCTGGAAGAGACTGGAAAGGACCAGTTCTTTGAAGGCCAATGCCTACTAAATCTGGGAGGCTGTACTTGAAGGAAATCTTTAACAGTTTGCATAGATTTAGCTTTTTCCTCCATCCTTTTGAGGACTTCTGCTTTGCTGCCAAAAAGTCGGTCTTGGTTTAAGGCAGCATCCAGTAATTTAGCTTTAACATGATCTGGCAAGTTTTGATCCTTAAGCCAAGCATGCCTTCTAAGTACAGACCCAGAGACAGCAGCCCTGCAAGATGCTTCTAAAGTGTCAAAACCACATTGCAAAGTATGTTTACCAAGTTGTTCTGCAGAATGCATTAAATCCTGCAATTCTTTGTGTTCAGTACAGTCAGGAATCATCATTTTCTGTTTAATTAGTCCCATAATACACTGCTGATATTTTAACATATGAAACTGGCAATTTAAAGTCCTAATGGCCAAAGTAGCAGAAGTATATACCTTCTTACCCCATCTGTCTAGGGCTCTAAAATCTCTATCAGAAGGGGTAGGATTTTTGGCAGCAGTGGCCTTAATGCCTTTTAGTCCTTGGGAAATGGTTTCTGGATCAGCAGAAGGATTCTTTAAGAGGAAATTGTGAGAGTCAGGTACTCTGTAGTACCTGTCATGTTTTCTGGGAGATGGAGGTAAAGCGTCTGGGGGTAAGGCTAGATTCCAAGAAAGCATTATCTACAATGTCCAGAACAGGAGGGATAACTAAAGGCCTGTGTTGAGGCAGGAGTAAGAATTCCCCAAGTCTCTTTTTGGACTCAAGAGTAATCCTGACTTTCCCAGTGGAAATGCTCCCTAAGAGTATGCAAAGTTTCACCGAAAGAAAAATCTTCTGGAGGGGAAGCAGAGGGAATGAAATCCTCTGCATTAGAATCCCCATAAGTAGATAAGGGCAAATCCTGGTAATCAGAAAGAACAGAAATATCAGATTCCTGATCAGAAGAATCAGTAAGAAATTCAGTTCTAGGTCTTTTAGAGGGGGAAGGCTGGCTTCCCCTAAATAAGGTAATAAGGTCTTCAGCCATTCTAAGCATTTGTTTTTGAGGCATACAGGTCTGAGCTCGTGGTTTGGTCATCGATTTTCTAGGCGTAGTGCAAGTTTTAGGCCTGAGGGATTCAAAACTTCTGGATGGAAACGATGACGTTGGTTTAAAATGCAAGTCTGTAGGCCTGAATACACCCTCAGAAGCCAGTGCCTGCACAGAGGCTCCGTACCCATCCAAGGTAGAGACATCTGTAGGTTCCATAGTCGAAGAAGCATCTCGCAGCATACCAGACTCCGAATGGGTCTTAGTAGAGGCCTGCGAATCTGAAGTAGCAGGTATCAGGGGCTGCGAAAGCGCCTCACTGAGTACCGGCGGTCTGGCGACTAGCTTAATGGAAGCATCATCGGCAGTTTTGGACCTATGCTGTCTGTCTCTATCTTTATCCTTACGTTTTTTCAGAAGATTGGTAGTCGGATGGCTTAACTAAGCCATTTCGGAGTACTGAGACAGAGTACAAAAGTAATTGGCTGCAAAAATAGCCAGACGACGAATAGTTCGGGGATTGAACAAGGCACAAAACAGACAGTGAGGGATGTCATGGTCTGGGCTTAAACAGAGGATGCAGTACGAATGAAAATCTCTAGGAGGTATTTGCTTTCCACGGATACAATTGTTAACTTTTACTGACATCAGTTGGAGCAAGAAAAAGGATCCCCAATGGGGTACTTATCTTCTTTGAAGACTTCGGATCTGAAACTCAAAAATTCAGGAGTCGGCCGACCGGCACTTGCGAACTGCTTCTGCTTCAGGCACCACACGGTAAGAAAGACTGATGTAATGGTGTCGGCTGCATGTTTTATACCCCTGACAACCTGACGTCATGGAAGAAGAGACAGCATCCGACCCAGAAATCGTTAGACTCTGGTATTCAGGCCGGCTGACGGCTACCTGCAGGCAGATAACCCAAATGTGATGACTGCAACAGTGAAACACGAACATCCTGCGATGCGACTGACGTGTCATCAACCTCTCTTAAACCTTTGCCGCCATATGTAATTAAGCTCTCCACTACTCACACATAATTAATTCCAAAGTTTTCATTTGTATTTCCTAAATTAAACACCACTGTACATTGGGCTTGGAGGTGGAGAAATAGTAGGGCAAAGAAAAAATATACCTACAGCTGCAAATGCAGCAGTGCACAGGGATGCCAGAGTGTCCTCTTACAGAATGGCAAAAATAATCAGATTATATCAGCTAAGGATCAGAAGTGACTTCCTGCATCACAGGTCAAGAAATGACACCAGCAGCAGCCAAACGTGTGCTGCACAGGGGCCAACACATTAAAAAGCCCTACAAAGTATTAGATACCCTGGCTTCATTTTTATCCTAATTAAATACAGTCTAAGAATTACTATGCTACCTGTTTACTGACGGAGTGTAATTTTCTTTCTTTGGAAAATAATTGTTTAGTAGTAGTTAAAATTAGCCAATAGTATAGTGCTTAGGTTCTAACCACTCACACTACATTTTCCTTGTTAACATATGAGGTTGTTTTAGGCATCATACAGTTAAAGTAAAATAAACTGAAAATGTAACCTAGAAAAAGGCTGATGACAATGGCATTTCCTGTAGGTGATTAATGGTTCCTTTAATATTAATGACAATATCTTGAAAAAGCATACGTCTAATATGCATTAATTTTCGATGAAGCAATCGTACACTTGCCTCGACTGCTGGAAAAAAAAGATAAAGGAGATCCTTGGACAAGAACCTCTACATAACAAGTCCATTACCGTGGCGTTCATACACAAGAACCTCACATACAACAATCTTCTAAATTGCTTATATGCACAAATAGAATGTAAAGTACAATAAAAACATTTCCTTTTATATGGAAGCACAAAATGGGATGCAAACCATGACATGCCATCCTGCCATGACAGCAGTTAAAGATAATAAAAGACTATGCTGGGGTGGTAGGCATTGGCTTTTGTTACCTCAGCTCCAATCAGGTGAAGGTGCATATATTACCTTCCATCCCACATCGACTTATGTCTATGTCACAGTCAAACACTAGGATCAGTCCCCTCCCTGTCTGTAGCCAGGAAACATGGACCATGTACTAATAAAATTATGCTTCAGATGCTAATAACTACAGTTTGTGTGTGTTAATGGATTTCAAGTAAATCACATCTCAGACTTTGCTCTCAAGGAGAATGGATTAAAATTATTTTATCAAATGCAAATTAACTTGGTTATGCTCACTGATCTAGTCATAAAATCATATTAAATTAAAACTAAAGAACTGAGGAAAACACACAAAATAAACCACAGCACCAACTGTTGTAAAGCTATAACCACAATTCTAAGCTCTCAAACCTTGGGTACAAGATACCTACATATGTAATGTCATTACTTTAATGGACATTTAATTTTAGAACAGTGGTCCCAATGAGTACTGTGGGACAGAAACTGGTTAGGTAACAGACTTCTCCTGACAAAGTTAAACCTGAGTAGCACACTGGGCCTCACTCATTTATCTAAGCTGCATGAAGATTTGCTAACTGAACTAGTTCCTTTAAAATCCAACACAAATATGCAGACCTGCTAGAGATGGCATTATAGCTGTCCGCTTACATCAACTGCAGCAAGAAGTTCACTTGTCCATGTATAACACGTCTGCTCTTGTTTTGCCTTGTATTATTGTATAACTAACAGCACTGCTACCTTACATCACCTAGTTCTAAGGTTCAGTGCTTGGCTACAGTGCCTTCTGTGTATAACCTCAAAAGTCCATCCAGAGTCCATACGCATGTCTTTACAGGGTTTCCTCATGCCTTCCTGCGTTCCGAAAACATGCCAGTAGGTGAAACCGCAATAATTCCAAAATGCCCCTGAGTGTGTATGCATGTGAGAAGAAACTGACTTGACCATAACATCCATATCTAGCTCCATGCTTTATGGTCATTACTTGCCAGGATTGGCTCTGGGTCTTCTGCAAGTTTGAACAAGGAAAAGCAGTCACAGCAGGAAAAAAAAGAGAGAGAGAGAGAATGATTATGAGCCTAGAGATCACATTTTAAAATGTTCAGCTAAGTGTCTGTTTTAATACTGCTGAGGCAATACATCCTGCCAGCTGAGAAACTAAATCCTAAATTACTGTAATTCAGATGAAACAGCTGTATGCATCAGTGACATACACAGACTCTACACTGGTACCTAAACAAGTGGCACCAAAGAACATCCTGCAAAGAACATCCTGCAATGGATCGGTCAGGGAAGCCTACATTTACTACAAGATGTTAAATAACAACAGATGAAGTTCTATGAAGTCCAGCCTAAAGAGAAGGGAAGACAAAAAAACTATCCCATCTATACACGAGAAACAGGGCCTTGGGTGATGCCTGGATTTGAGTTCCATCACTTACTAAAGCATACCTTTAAGGGTAAAGGTGATCTGGGAGTCGTGAACATCACATTCCAACGTTCAGGGCCTGCAGCTACACAGCAGTGCACTGAGGTAATTCCTTAACCAGGTATACACTTGGAGGGAATAATCTTCCACAAAATTCACATATGTAGCTTTGCTGCCATCTCCATCACAACAACATGACATTTTGCCTGTAATGCAGTCTTGCCTGCTGTCTTTGTTCCCTTCCTGTTTCATTTGAGGGCGTACACAGATGGCTTCATTCGATTCAGGCAGCTGCAGCTGAAGCAGTAAACAACTTGCTGAAACATATAAACTGAATGGCCCTAGCTGCTAAGCTATCATTTTGATGGAAACAACAAAAAAGCCCTGTAATCAAGGAAGGCACACTTCAGATTTTAACTGAACAGAGTAATCATCATTATCTTTCTAGAATCCAGTTTCATTTACGGTTTCATAAACCAGTATGATATACAACTGTGTCAACAGTTCCTCTGACCTCACTGATTAAATACTTGAATACACATGGATGACATGGTTAGAACAAAACGACTTTCCAAAATTGTATGCACAATTACTGAGCATGAAATCCAATTTCTTTTGCAGTGTTGGCTAAAAAAAATGTTAAATTTGCTACAGCCTTTATATAAAAAGGATTAAGTTTAGTTTCAAAATTCAAATCCAATGCAAGTGTAGACCTTTCCCAAAACAAACCATCATCCTGTGTCTGGATGGGCTCGGTCTCTAGGATGCAGGTGAAAGCAAACGTTAAAGGGACCTGAATATAACTTTAATATGGAAAACAGACCACCCCAAGAAAAGAAAAGGATCATTAGTTCGATGAAGCAGCCTTTTACATGAAAGGGGGGTGGGGGATAACACTCCACAGCAGAACATGTAACTGGAAAAAAAAAAACAACACACCACATCTCATGGCATTAACAGTATGTCATGTTGGTAACCAATGCAGTGACAGACTGGAAGGTTAGGGAATCTATGCTACAAATATCCAGAGCTGATCAGCACTGCAGTGCTAGAGTGTTTGGAAGGGTGAGAGTCAAGGGGACAGAACATATGATTCTACAGAAAGTACAGTTGTGTACACTTGACTATAAATGTAGATGTTCGAGTGTATTCACTGTTGCAGTCATTACATTTGGGTTATCTGCTTGCAGGTAGCCTCAGTCAGCCTGATTAACAAAGTCTTGTGTCCTGCGTCAGTTGCTGTCCCTTCTTCCATGACGTCAGGTCGTCAGGGGTATAAAACATGCAGCTGACGCCATTACATCAGTTTTTCTTGCCCCAGATGTCAGCTGCCCCCCCTAATGGGAAGCAATTAAATATAAAAGTACAATGATATACCTCCAACAAAAAAGCAAATACACCAAAAAGGCTTTTAAGCATAGCAAAGGAAAGGAGAGGTATAGCCAAAAGAAGTTAGGGGGCTGGAGGGAGGGTAACCAGGACTGCAACAGTGAATACACTCGAACATCTACATTTATGGTAAGTGTACACAACTGTACTATGTTCTTCGTGTTTCACTGTTGAAGTCATTACATTTGGGTAGGTTCCCAAAGCTATGGTTGGGAGAAGGAATTTGGATAGCATTAGGACCAGCTATAAGGCCCTGCAAGACTGCAGCGGCAAAGCCAGCTCTGGATTTAGAGAAAATTGGCAAATGATAATGCTTGGTGAAAGTATGTACAGAACTCCAGGTAGCAGCTTCTAGGACGTCCCTGGTAGGGACGCCTCTGAGAAAGGCTGTAGAGGAAGATGCAGCCCTGGTGGAGTGAGGCCTGATCCCTTGGGGGATAGGGTTTTCCATGATGCTTATAGCAGAAATGAATGCAATGGCCTATCCACTTAGAAATGGTTTGCTTTGAAATAGCCTTCCCCTCTGCTCCTGCAGCAAATGCCACCAGCAGTTGTTCAGATTTCCTTTGAGGTTTAGTCCTGTCCAAGTAGAATCTAAGTTGTCTGTGCACATCTAAGGAATGGAGTATCCATTCCACTTTGTTCTGTGGATTGGGTAAGAAGGTTGGCAAATGAATGGGCTGATTAAGAGCCACACTGGATACCACCTTGGGCATGAAGGATAGATTGGTTCTGAGGGACACCCTGTCCGCATGAAAGATGAAAGGTTCCACTCCCATAAGGGCCTGTAATTCAGATACCCTTCTAGCTGAAGTGATTGCTAAAAGGAAAGCTGTTTTCCAAGAAAGAAATTTTAAGTCTGCAGTAGCAGCTGGTTCAAAAGGAGGTAGAGTGAGCTTCTCCAAAACAAAGTTAAGGTCCCAGGCTGGGGTTGGAGCTCTCCTGGGTGGTCTCAAATTTTTGGCCCCTCTGAGGATCTGCTTGAGGATTGGACGAGAGAAGAGGGGAGGTTCTGTGTTAAAATGAGCTGAAATGGCTGAGGCATGGATTTTAATGGAGGAAAAAGACAGGCCCTTGTGAAGCATCTCAGTTATGTATTGTAAAATCTGAGGTAAATTGGGCGCTGCTGTGCTCATCCCTTGAGATTGGTTCCAAGCACAGAATCTTTTCCATTTTTCAGCATAAGAATTTCTAGTAATAGGCCTCCTTGCCTCTAAAATAATATCCATCACAGGTTTACTGAGGGATGGTAAAGGAGATTATGTAATTAGCCAGTCTGCAAGGTTCAGTGTTAGAAGCTGAGGGTGCAGAATCTGGTTCTCCTGCTGAGACAACAGGGAAGGAGTCTGAGGCAGGTGCCATGGGGATAATCGTAACACTGCGCAGCAGGGGGCACCAGTGTTGGCGCGGCAGTCTGGAGCAATCAAAACCATCCTTGGTTTGTCCTGTTTGATTTTTAGTAGTACTTTGGAGAGCAGAGGCAGAGAGGGGAAGGCATAGGTTTTTCCAGCTGAAGGACAGAGCATCCACTTTCCAGGCTTGTTTGTGGGGAGTCCTTGTGCAAAATTTGTCCAATTGGTAGTTCTAGGGAGAGGCAAACAGGTCTATATCTGGGCTCCCCCATTTGCTTGTCAACATGTTGAAAATCCTTGGTTCCAGTTTCCACTCGTGTGGATCCACAAGGTTTCTGCTTAGTCCGTCTGCCAGTGTATTTAATTTTCCTGGCAGGGATTGAGCTTGTAGGTGCACTTGGTAGCTCAAGGCTGTGTTCCACAGTGCCATGGCTAGTCTGCAGAGGGGGTAAGAATGTGCACCTCCCCTGCTTGTTTATGTATCACATAACAGTGGTGTTTGTCCTGGAAGAATGTGGTCCTTGAAGGCTGTCAGAGCATTCTGTACAACTAACATTTCTTTTTGATTGATATGCAGGTGCTTTTGACTTGGGTTCCATTTGCCCTGAATGCACTTCCCTGCCAGGTGAGCCCCCCATGCATAGTCTGATGCGTCTGTTAGTGTATGGGCAGCATGGGGTGGTGTGAAAGGGAGTCCCTTGTTTTGGTGGCAGGCCTCTGCCCATCAAAGGAACTCTAGGCGTAGGCAAGGTATGATAGGAATCATTGCTTCTAGATCCTGAGAATGTTGACAGCATAGGCTTTTTAGATACCACTGTAGTTTCCTCATATGTAGTCTTGCATATGGAATTAGAAGAATGCAGGAGACTACAAACCCCAAGGCTTGAAGTATTTGTCTTGCAGATAGCAGGGTTTTTGTGGCCACTTGTTTGAAGTAGGTTGACAAATGAATTAGTTTCTCTGGCAAGCATGGGGGCTATTCATCTGGTACCAGAAGAGCCATCTGGGAAGTTGTACTCAAGCTTGCTCCCAGGAATATAATTTATTGACAGGGTACCAGATGTGATTTATTTTCATTTATGGTGTACCCCAGACAAGTTAGAACCCTTTGTACAAAGGCCAGATGATTCAAATGTATGTCCTGGCTTTCTGCCTGAATTAGACAATCGTCCAGGTATGGGTATATTTGGATATTTCTTAGCCTGCAAAATGCAATAAATGGAGCTAAGCACTTTATGAATACCCTGGGCGCAGTAGATAAGCCAAAGGGCAGTGCAAAGAACTGACAGTACGTGTAGCCTGCTTTGAAGTGTAGGTAACTTCTGCAAGATTCCCTGATTGGGATGTGCAGGTATGCTTCTTTTAAATCTAGTGTTGCCAACCAGGCATCTTTGCCTAGCATAGGAAGTAATTGGTGAAGAGTTAGCATCTTGAATTTTGGAATCTCTAAAAAGGTGTTTAGAGTAGACAGGTTCCAGGATTGGATGCCATGAATTGTCTTTTCTGGGTACCAGGAAAAGTCTCAAGTAGAGACCTTGTCCCTTTTCCTCTTCTGGTACCAGATGAATAGCCCCCATGCTTAAGAGAGAAAAGTACTTGTTTTTGGGCCTCTGCCCACTGATTTGGGGGTAGGTCCAGCCACCCGCTTGGTGTTGGAAACGTGTGGAAGTGAAATCTGTATCCCTGGGACACTATATTTAAAACCAATTTGTCCTGGGTAATGAGTTCCCAATTCTTTGCATGAAGAGCAATCTTTCCCCCAAAGGGGCAGTCAGTTGATAAGTGCTTGGAAATTTTAAAAGGAAGTCATTGAGACAGTTTACCACAGGGGGAAGTCTTATTACTCCCAGATTTCGAAGTGCAGGCCCTCCACTGCTTAGTCCTGTGTGTCCCCTGGGACTGAAACCTGGGGTTTTTGCTGTGTCTGGGTTTGGCTTGAGAAGATCTAGAAGGGGCTGGAAAGGAGCAATTCTTAGAGGGTCAGTGCCTACTAAATCTAGGAGGCTGAACTTGTAAGAAATCTTTAACAGTTTGCATAGATTTAGCTTTATCTTCCATTTTTTTTAAGAACTTCCTCAGCCTTGTTGCCAAACAGGTTGTCCTGATTTAAGGGAGCATCCAACAATTTAGCTTTAACATGATCAGGCAAAGATTGCTCCTTAAGCCAAGCATGCCTTCTGAGCACAGACCCAGTAACAGCAGCACTGCAAGAGGCCTCTAATGAATCAAAAACACATTGCAAAGTATGTTTTTGAACTTGTTCAGCAGAATGCATTAAATCCTG
This sequence comes from Protopterus annectens, assembly GCF_019279795.1. NCBI lineage: Eukaryota > Metazoa > Chordata > Ceratodontiformes > Protopteridae > Protopterus > Protopterus annectens. The sequence goes on from NC_056725.1 coordinate 1,580,301,801, forward strand.
TAATTCTTTATTTTCCACACAGTCAGGAATCAACATAATTTTCTGTTTAAGCAGTCCAATAACATGTTGCTGATACTTTAACATATGTAAGTGGCAGTTTAAAGCCCTAATGGCCAAGGTTGCAGAAGTGTAAACCTTCTTACCCCATCTATCCCTGAAGTCTCTATCAGAAGGGGTAGGATTTTTAGCAGTAGAAGCCGTAATGCCCTTGGGCCCCTAGGAAATAGTCACTGGATCTGCAATAGGATTTTTAAAAAGGAACTTGTGGGACTCAGGGACCCTGTAGTATCTGTCAGGTTTTCTGGGAGCAGGAGGCAAGGAATCAGGCACCAAACTAGATTCCAAAAGAGCACCATCAACCATGTCTAGTACAGGAGGAATAGCTAAAGGCCTATGCTGAGGTAGGAGAAGGAAATCCCCAAGTCTCTTTTTTGAATCAGAAAAATCCTGGCTTTCACAGTGGAAATGCTCCTTTAGAGTATGTAAGGTTTCCCCAAAAGAAAAATCCTCAGAAGGGGAAGTAGAGGGAATGGAGTCCTCTGCGTCAGAAATCTTCATAAGTAGATAAAGGGCAAATCCAGATCATCAGAAGAATCAGAAAAAAACAGAATCCTGGTCAGAAGACTCAATCAACTTCCTAGGCCTCTTAGAAGGGGAGGGGGGTTGGCTACCCCTGATTAGAGTTATTAGATCTTCAGCCATTCTTATCATTTATTTTTTAGGCATAGAGGCCTGAGCATGTGGCCTGGGAGTCGTTTTTTAGGCATGGTTCGAGATTTAGGCCTAAGTAAAGAAGGAGGTGTTGGTTTAATATGCAAGTCCATAGGCCTAAATACACCCTCAGAAGCCGGTGCCTGCACAGCGGCTCCAGGCACATCCAAGGTAGAGACATCCGCAGGTTCCATAGTTGAAGCATCTTGCGGTATACCGGACTCAGAATGGGTTTCAGTAGAGGCCTGCGAATCAGAAGTAGCGGTATCAGGGGCTGCGAAAGCACCTCACTGAGTACCGGTGAACTGGCGACTGGCCTGTCTCTGTCTTTCTCTTTGCGTTTTTTTGGAATCTCAGTAGTCAGATGGCTAACCGACATTTCTGGATAATTAAACCAAGAACCAAAATATACAGATGACGGATAGTGCGCTGATTAAATAAAGCACAAAACCGACAGCAAGGTACATAGTGGTCAGGGTCTAGGCAAGGAATACAGTACAAATGAAAATCTTTGAGGTATTTGCTTTCCACAAGTAATGCAATTATTAACTTTTACTGACATCGGTAAGGAGCAAGAAAAAGTTTCCCCAACGGGGTACTTGGCTTTAGTTGAAGACTTTGGTTCTGAAACTCAAAAATGAAAATTTCAGGAGTCGGCCGACTGGCACTTGTGAACTGCTTCTGCTTCGGGCACAGCAAGGCAAGAAAGTCTGATGTAATGGCGCTGGCTGCATGTTTCATACCCCCGACGACCCAATGTCACGGAAGAAGGGACAGCAACTGACGCAGGGTCCAAGACTTTGTTAATCAGGCCGACTGAGGGCTACCTGCAAGCAGATAACTCAAACGTAATGACTGCAACAGTGAAACATGAAGAACATCATATGTTACCCGTGGGTGCTGGTACTCTAGATGGGGGGAGGGTAAACAGCAAAGTCTGTGGGAAAAGCAACATGATGAATCATGTAGGGAAACTCGCTATATGCCAAAATACATACAGTACTGGGGAGTCACAGCAACAAACCAAAAACACCATGAGCCTGAATACAACAGACCACAAAGTTAATCAGCTGAGATTTTGCCCCTTTTGGGGATCATATATACTTCTGGGACAAAGTTCTTGCTTTGCTAGAAAGATGGACTGTCAGTAAGCAATATGTGGGCTGTGTCTTTAATTAGTCATGCTGTGGTCAGTGCTCTACCCCAGTAACCAAAATGAAAATACACAAAATAAAACATAAATAAGTCCAAAGTACAAATGGTCAACAACAGTAACAGCCAATAGAGACCTGAAGCCATTAGTGGTCGCCACTGGTCAGACTAAAATCAAAAAGCAATCTTCACTGGTGAGCACTTGGGGTTTCAGTATCAAAATATAATGTGTACAACAGGACAGCTTGATATGATGACATCTGCTATCCTCGACTGGGCATGAGGAGGACAAGAGAAACTATTGCACACTATCCACCACGTGCAAGGGCATTTGTGATACTCCAGAGACTCCACCCCCTTTCTGTGTGAATTCCTGTCAACTGCGAAAATACTAAGTGCTTGGCAAGACTACAAACCCAAGAATAGGTACTTCTCAGGTATGTACAGAGGACAGTGGCTATTAGACTGCAGTATCGAATTGTAACTGGTTTTCAGGCAGAATTCTATTGCACAACATAACAGCTGCTGAGTCGCATGCAGAAGCCCCATTAAATAAAGCATCAGAAGCAGGAAGAAATGACAACTGGAGATTTATTAAAACATGCACTCTCTCTGCACTCCAACACTGTAACTGCAAGACTAAACAGCCACTGAAAAGAATTCAAAACTTGAACACAGAGTTATCTTTCACTGGCGCACATGTAATATCAGCAGCTTCTGCTTTTGATATCTGACATTCTCTGTTCTCCTTGTCTGCATCAGACAGCAGACTGACTATGTGGCAACTAATCCAAAACAATTCCCAAAACATGAGACGCTCATTCTCTGAAATGGGAGGAGCAGGGCAAACAGTAGTGCTACCCTTCTACTGCAAAAAATGGGGGTACTGTTTTCTGCAACATACTGTGACTTCCTAATCAGACTGTGCAAGGTAAAGGCAATCCCTGTAGGAAGACAGTGGGCACACATCCATGTTCAAATTTCCACTCTATAGTCTGCTTTATGGCACAAAGCAAAGACCACCACTTCAAAAGCACAGGAATACCAAACAGAAGCCCTTCCTCTCCAGCTCCAAGCCAGTCTGTACTTTATATACTTATGCAAACGAATACTTCACACTAAAGAAATATGCCTTTCAATTCTCCACTGCAACTTCATACAGAACAAACTTATGTCATTTATAAGCCTTTTAAGTGGACATGTATAACAGGTTCATAGGTAATACCAAGGCATGCAGTCTAGGAGATCACTGAAGAGCCTTATCCAGTTTTCTAAACAACCTAGAGGAATGCCTAGTTAAGAGACATGCAGAGTGTCACACAGTAAGCAAATCAAGACTGATCCTCAATCTTCTTTGCAAACTACCGAATTAAGCGACTGAGACATAATTACTACTACCTCTGAAACCATTTAAAACATTTCTTTGTAGATGTGACCAGAGTTTTATTCCGCCTACAACTACCCTAAAAATTCAATATAGTCTTAACTACTCACATGTGCACAAGGCCTAATGATGCAAGCATACATAAAATACCACATGAAGTCAATTTGTGTGCAGTACTATGAAATTACACAACAGCCTCACTTTAGCTGTTCTCACATGCTATTTAGAATTGTGCACATCACAACAATAATGTGGGAGAGACAAAAATGAAAGCTAGGAACACTCATTGCAAAGCTAGATCGGAGAAACTATAAAGACAATATTCACTTCGAATGTGTTTCATTAGACATATTTTGGGAAATTCAAGCAACGGCATCAGAAATATCATCCAAAAAAATTTTACAGAAGCACACTGTGAATGTAGACACATCTGTGTTGGAATGCACCTTAGGACGGTCCTGTAAATATTTCCCATACTTCTCATAACAAACACTAAACTGACTGACTACAATCTGGACTGCTACTGATAAGAAAACTTTATGCCTCTTGTGACTTTTTGATCAAGACAAACGGTCAGCTTTGCCAACGTTGTTTTGTTCCTTTTACACAGTAAATGAGATATGTATACCCTAACAGTGCAGTAGATGCCCTTGACTGGAGTACTGTGGAAAGAATATTAGCAAATAAGAGACTGGCTCGGTTTCATTTTTATTGTTACCTTAAGTAAAAAGGAATGTTTGATATGTAAGGAAACCCGTCATTATGGTATAAAAAGTACAGAAATGGAGAAGGCAAGCTGCAGTTCCAATAAGTTACTCTCACCAAGAACGCAGCTCTCTGCTACAAAAAAAAAAAAAAAGATGATTCTACTGATGGCACTAATTTCAGCGAGGAGCAGTGGTTTTTTTTACAGTGTAAAATAGCTGTTTTGATGTGAAACAGACTGTTAGTTAACCCCCCCCCCCCCCGCAAAAAAAGTGTCTCAGAAAAAGGCTCTACCTTTTAGAGTACGTTTACAATTCTGACATACCTGATAGTTTTACAAAGTCCCCAAAAGACCTTCAAATAAAGAATAACTGAGCTTGACTTGAATCAATCAATTGTAACACATTTACAGGGTAAATTATGTATAGAAGGAAAAGACCACACATTTTAAGGCTTTGTCCACAAACACCTTCCATTTGTCATTTATAAGTCTTTTGCACAAAAGGTCTTCATGAGGTAATGATTACAGAAAGCATCTCTTGCTGAGAATTCTGCAACTCAAGCAACTAGTCGATTTGCAGCAACCAAGCCATCAGTCTGAGTCAGTGAAAGCAGAACTGCCATTTCTCAGTGGACAGCTCACGTTTGTGTGAGAAGAGGTTGTTGAAAACAGTAATTACAACTCAAAGTACTAAAAAACAAACCTGCCTGGGATACTAAGGGGCAACCAAAATTATTGAAGCACTTCACTCCTTGAGCCTGTAAAGAAAGTTATCATGAGTGGTACACCTCTTGACACAAGCTCTCTGGACAAAGTCAAAAATAAATGGAGGACAAAGAGCCAAAATCAGACAGATTTTAAAAACTTTTCTTATAAACTTAGAAAGTTGGAAGAACAGGTTTTGCATTATGCATTTTCTGAAGGATATGAAATATGAAACAGTAATTGCTGTCATCAGTCTTCATGAGGTATCTGAAATATACGAGGCAAAAATTTGGAAATTATGCAAAATGCTGGACAGTTGATATGTACAAGTGGTGGTGGTGGCAGTGTTCATAAAACAGATGCACACAAGGGCTTTGTCAATGCATCTTTCTTTCGTCACTGAAAGAAGGGTTGACAGAAAAAGTTATTGAACTCTGGAATCAATTTGAAGAGGTTGCAGACAGGCTAACCTCAGATCTTTAACAGTTTTTTATATGGCATCAATGAGGGACCATCCTTGAGGTATCACAATGTTCTTACTCAGTCTACTGGCAACAGTGTCTTCCAAATATGAGCTGCTGAATCTAGAAGGTCAATTCTCATACCCACATGGACTGCCTACATAGAGAGTAAGAATGACTTATCTGTTGATGTACCATAAAACAACCTCTGCCATACTGTTTGAATAAATGGATAGTGGCCTTGCTATAACCATTTTTGAACAGCTGGGAGTGGAAACTGTTTTAATCTACTATGCAGTTATGTAAAGCTTTGATTATTCCTGGGACAAAAAGTCCTTGTGCCATGTGGTCACAGCAGTGTCCTCCCTAAGTATACCAAAAAGCATGCAGAGTATGCACAGTATGAGGGTTGACTATACAATGGCTACATCAGCAAGAAACAGTACAAATTCATCCACCAATTTAAACAGGTTTTCCAAAAATCAAACTTTAAAGCTAGACTCCCAAGATCATTGCTTTCCAACAGTCCACTGTAAGGCTCTTGTACATAATCTGATATGAGGTGCCTTTATGTTCAAGGATATCATGAACCCTAAAGCTCTGAGGTAAAGGCTTGCCAGCACTGCCATGATGGAAAAAAGTGGAACTGTGAAGAGGATGCTCAATACTCCAGGGGTAAAAATGCCTCCTACGTCATTTTATTTAGGGGTTGTCACAATGTCAAATGAGTAGTTGCCAGGTGCCACATGGCACAATTCAGAAAGATCCATAAGGATTGAAAGATCTGGAGCAGAGACTCTTTACAAGATTACCTCTAATATCAGGTAGTAGACATAAGTCATCTAAATACGCAAATAGTTTTACCCCTTGTGGATGGATACATGAAGATAGTTACTACACACAATGGGAGTGAAAGTAAGACCAAAGGGAAGGGTTCTTCTTATATGGGCTAGGCTTGTAAAGGCTCCAGGGCCATTAGCCTAGTACACACCTATGAACTGGTAATAACTGGCTCCTAGCAGAGATCTTAAGAATTTCCTAGAGCAGTTCAGTATAGTTAATATGCAGGTATGCAGTGATAAAAAAGCAAATTCAGTCTTCTATGGGTTACAGGAAGAAATGAAGGAGGGTGACCGCGAGAATTGACTTCTCTCTATTACACTTACTGAATTCACTTAAGACAACATCTGGCTTTGGATCTCACTTTTTTGGTACTAAAGATTAATTAGTACTTGCTGGTCTAGTAGGACTTCTTGGATGAAACAGTTTAATCCGGAAAGAAATAGCAACTTGAGGTAGGTGATGGAATGTCAAACATTAAATGACAGCCATGGGATTTTATTTTCCTGAGTTGCCACATGTTTCGTCAACATCAGACTCCATAAAACTCCATTTTATATATCACAACCAAATGACCAAGTAGCTCTCTGAAAATGGAACCCCAAAATGGTGAAATAATGGTTTGGGAATATCACAATTCAAATCTGACATCAGTTGATATAAAATATCGACACTATGGACCAATCAATGAAATTTATATTACAACTACAGTATAAGATGTACTAGAAAATAGATTAAAATCAGCATGAATATTTGAATAAATACATATACCAATAAATTTAAGACCACTGTTAAAAACCTGATCTCAGACCTAGTTTCATTATTTAATCCATTTAGGTTGAACAGTCTTGTATACAAAAACAATCCAAGTCTCCCAGTGTACCATTATTTAAGAGAAAGTACAAGAGAGGATGTGGGTATACATACACATTACAAAAAAATCACAGTAAACCATTATCCTGATAATGTACAGGTTTACAGTTCTGAGCTGCTGGATGTACTAGGAAGGTATTTTTAACATCCCTGGCATGCACCAGGATTCTGAAATGGACCTTTCTGCTGGAATGAATTTCTATTCACTAAAGCCATGTGTAAAAAGTTTTCATCCCAAGGTGACACAAACCAGAAAGTTGCATTCACTTCCCTTGACCTTCCACTTTATAATTACTGCTCAAACCATAACTTATAAGCTATAGCTGCACTACCCCCACCATTATCCCTAACAACTGCCCCCACACCTTCTCAAGCTCTGTACCACTAGCAACATCTACCTTCAGCCCACAGCAACTGTTCTCTAGCCCTCACATCTCTTCTGTCTTAATCCACCTTTTTCTCCCCACATTACAGTACTGTGTGGAGGAAAAGGAAAACAAATATTAAGTTCAGCAGAAAACCCTTTATAATGTCATGATTGAGGTTTGACTTTCTACTATTCAATACTCTTATTACCTGTGTTATGTACTGTACTATTATACATGTTAGCTTATCCTAGGCTGAGCCTGAAAACTGCCCCTCTGGACCAGTGTCTCATATTGGCTAACAAATAAATGCACACACACATGCATAAATGCAGTATTTCTCACAAGGGCATCTCAAGGCATACCATGCTACCTCGTAGCAGGTCTGGCATTTCCCTACCAGTTACATCTGTCCATTAACGTACTAAACAGAATTATTCCTTCTGCAACAGACAAAGCTTCAGGTAATAATCATAGCTCACGTGATCTTACCCCTCCCCCGAAAGGTACCTGAATGCAGCAAATAGTGCAGAAAGCACAATTCCAATAGAATATTTCAGAGCTGTGACTCAAACTGTACTCCAATGAACTAACTGGAACTGCAGTCAGTGACTGGTAATGTTGTGAAACTGGAACTGGAGTTACATCACCATTTTCGCTTCATCTTCTCATAGAAAAACTCTTCCCGATGCAGCCATCACGGATTTAAAAAGAAACAGTTGGTAACAGAGAGGAAATTATCCAGAGTACTTCTGTTGAGACTGGTCAGAAGAGAAGGGGTTGCCCTGGAGTGGTTTCCAGACTCCCTGAAATTGTAATGCATCCCATCCCTTGGGCTAGTGTCATTACTGGAAAATAAAACTCGTTAATTTCTCTGCACATCCTGCAGATGCAGTGCAGAATCATACAGAACCAAAGACCCCTCCAGTTACTGCACAAAGAACATCCATAGCCTTTCTCTGTTCCCCCTGTTTATGAATGGGGACATTCAAATTCCTAGGCAGATAAAAAAGAAATGGTCATGTGTGTGTGCGTGTCTGTGTGTTTCTGTGTGTGCCTGTCTGTGCGTGTGTGAGAGAGTGAGAAATTGTATACACACACACACACATATATATATATATATATATATATATATATATATATATATATATATATATATATATATATATATACATACATACATATATACACACATATATATATATATATATATATATATATATCTATATATATAGAAAGAGGGGGGGATAGAGAGATACAGATGTATTATATTTCTGGGAGCAGCAAGAAATACTGACACATATACTTGAACACTAATGTATTTCTATTCACTGAAAAAATGCAATAAACTTAATTCTCAAAAATCAACTTGGATGCATTCCCTGAGGAAGAGAGGGGCTATTTTAATAAGAAGGCAGGAATGATAATTAAAAAACAGCATCTGAGTTAATATTTTATACATCTGAGTCCTGAAGCACAGTACGCTGCACAATGATATTACCTACAAAGTAATCCTCGCTGGCAAACCACTGGTGCAAACACTGAGGAAGTGAAATATTTAATTATACCCTTCAGACTGAATTACAGCACCCTCACTGCCTCGCATCTTAGTGTTGAGGGCTTTAATTACTTTACTCTTAAGCTTAGGCAGAAGAGAAGTAAAAATGCAAAACAGTTTTAAAACTCACTCCCACACCCGAGTAAATATGTGCCATGTATACAGTTACTGGAATTTTACAGTCAAATACATGCCAATGGAATTGTTAAAAATCTGTGTATCAAGTAAACTGAGCCTACTCAGTTAAAGAAAGTGACTTTCTGGTTGGTGCAGAAATAAAAACAAATCATTAAAGCTCAAGTCACATGGCAGATTTTACATACAAATGGAAGCTGCGGCAGAAAATGAACTTTAAATTAATGTTTCAATGACATACTTGTATGCACAATTTCACTTTCTTGGCAGACTGAGTAAAACAAAGTGAATATAAAATAAGACCAAACAGGACAGTGAAAACCATCTATAAATGCAGCTGAACAAACGTGTACAACTGTCGCACCTGGTTATCCTAATATACATTGAATTTTGGAATTCGTTTTCTTTCATTTTCCCCATTAAAAAAATGTCTTTGGCCAGTTTGACAGTACACCTCTCCATCTCCACAAACAATCTTGATGTAGGAAAGCCAAAATGAACAGGGGGGGGGGGGGTCAAGGGGTCACTCTTTCAGATGTTTTTGGGGAATTAGGGTTATTGCAACTGCTTAGTGCTACCAGCCTAGTGCAGAACAGGGAACGTGCAGCAGGCAAGCAATCTGTGGTGTAGTGAGCAGATACGATCACTCTTTCCTGTAATGCAGGAGTGAGGAGAATGTGGGAGGTGGTAAAGGATAAATGAAAGATCTATTGCCACAATGTCATGATTCCAGAGAATTCACTTTCCAATTCTCATCTCAGAAAACAGGAACAAATACAGGCAAAAAGTGAACCTTGCACACCTATTTAAGAACAAACTTATGTATTCTACATATAACATCTCTCTCTATACTTGCATATATCATCTATAGATAAATAGGGATAGGTGTTGGGGATTTAGCTCCTCCTGAAAAAAACAAAAAACAAAAAGATTCTCTTGGTGTATTTTTAACAATACAGCACTTTAAAGTATACAGCAGAGATTCAATGTATCCTGTATTGCTTAACACAGCTAATACACTATATATACACACACACACACACACACACACACACATTATATATATATATATATATATATATATATA